>NC_143480.1:37039203-37348092 GCF_027475165.1 Benincasa hispida | reverse complement strand
ATAGATGATCATCATGAATTAAATTCATAACCTCTTAATTCTTTATTAGGTATATGTTTCCTATTTATGAATGATGATAAAAATAATTATAAGATATTTATACTATCAAACAAGTCAAACAAATTAATTTTTCAATAAAAATACAAAAAAACGAAAAACACGCATGATTCAACCGGCATTTAATAGTGACATCTAATCTCAACCTATTTTACTAAAAAAAATTGAATTCAGAAATTCAATCCATCATAAAAAGAAGACTTAAATTTATTACTGTTACATATTATTTTACATTTTTTTAAAAAATAAGACAGAAAAAAAACAAGGAGGTGGCAATTACAGATTTGCTTGGACGGCTAGTTTTGTTGGAAGGAAAACAAACAAAAAAACAAAAAAGAGGGAATTCCACATAAATCCCTACACCTCCCGACAAGACTCAATCAGGAAGCGACAGCAATACATTTTTTAAAAAAAGTTCCAGCACGATGCCACGTGTAGCCACGTGTCCCCACGTGTCCCCACGCGTCAGCCATTAGTATCCCAAAATATCTTCACGCCCCTCCATTAGCCCATCCCGTTCCTCTCTACGCCGCCGCCGCCGCCGTTCCATCCACCTACACCTACAATCCCTAAACACGACGTCGTACATCGCATCCCACCGTCGGTTCATTTTATTAGTTTCCACCCACCCTACACCGCGGCCTGTTTATTCACCTACCGACTCAAGGACGACGTCGTATCCCTCGAACCCAGCAAGTTGAAATCCGACGTGTCGGACGAATTACCCTCGGATACCTTTACAGTAACGTCACGTCGTTTCTTCTTATACGCTTCAAAGAATTCCTTGTTCTCCTTCTCCAGTTCATTCCACACTGCACACACATTTTTACAAAATTCTAAATAAATAAATAAATAAATAAAAAGGGCTTTCGGAGTCCGTGCATGTCACGTGAGAGGAGAGGGAGAGAGCGAAACAGACCGGTGGAAGTGATGACCGGTTTGATATTTGCATGTTTGGAGAGAGCTTCCATGCACTCTTCTTTGGTCATGTTGAAAATTATACACTTCTCGATCAGGTGGTGCACCTACACCATAACAATCATACGCCCGCATATGATCCGTCCGTCCATTATATCAATCAATAAAAAGTAAAGAGAGAAATAAAATTATAAAAAAAAAGAAAAGAAAAAGATATACCATGTGGATGTATGAAGCAGAGGGGTCGTCGTCCATGGGAGTTGTGATTTTCTGTTTGGATGGAGAGAAAATGAGAGAAAGTGAAGGGAAAAAAGTGAGAGAGAATTGTGGGAGTGAGGATTATGTATTTATATCTACAAAATAATATCAAGTGGTAGATTTGATGGGAAATAATATAATTTAATGGATTTTTTTAAAAAAAAGGAAAAGAGAGACGACGTCATTGGGAGTGGGGTCCAGTGCCCACGTGGGAGGAAGGCGAGGATTGGTGGAGAGACGATTAGAAGAGATTGTTAGTAACCAAAATCTCCCATTGGCTTTGTCGCTTACGTGGCTACAGTGCTCAAGGTCCACGTGACACGTGGACCCGGCTTGGTCCGAATTGGGTCACTGGCGATGCCCCCGTTTGAACCGGCCGTGGATTTTGATCTCGTTCAGACGGCCACCTCTGCCTACGGTCCGATCGGACGATCATCTGCCGTTCTTTCCACGTCGGATCACATATCCACAATATTATTTCTTTTTTTTAATGTATAGTTATTATTGTACCGAAAAAATAGGGCCTGCCGATTTAGTGTGTATAACTATTTATAACCTAAAGTATAATTGATATTATTTCAAAATTCTCTTTATTATTACAGAATTTACTATTTATTACAGTATTTACTATTTTTATAAAGTATTTTTTATTTTCTACCTAGACAAAAATAGTCTACACTCCAAATACAAACTATTATAACCGAAATAAAAATAGTCTACACCTGAAACACTAACTATTATAACCATTGGCTATTTAACACAATACCTCAAACGCTCCTTAAATGTTATTATGATGAAATTACAAGTTTAACCTTAACTTTCTATGTTTAATATATATATTTGGTAAATATATATAATAGAGGGAGATCAAACCTTTGACCTTGAGGTCAATAGTATGTATTTGATGTTAGTTGAATTTTGTTCATTTTGATATACATACAAAAATGTATATATGTGTGTATGCCGTGTGCATGAAGGATGTGTATAGAAAAAAGATTAATGTATGTGTGTGGGAAAAAAATAATGTGTTTGGTGACATCTATTTAAAAAAAAAAAAAACAAAAACTTTTAAATAATTATTACATACTGACAATTTTGATAAATAAATAGTTTTCTAGAAAATAAGTAGTAATATTTGTTAGGTTAAAAATACTATCTCAATTTTTTTTTATTTTAGTTTTCATTTAATTTTAGTTTATATATTTTTAATATTCAATATTAATTCATACACTTTCATTAAATCTTAAAATTAATCATTAAAGTTTATGTTTATCGAAATTTGTTAAACAATAACCTTAATTTAAATGCAAGAAAAACTAATGTAAAAATATTCCTAAAATCTATTGGGGAAACAATAATAATGGTTAAAAAAATCTAATTAAAAAATAAACTAACAGTAGAAAATGTTTTAAAGGTTTATAAAAAATATAAAGATTAAATCTAGAGATTTAATACTATAAAAGTTAAAAAAGAACAAGTTTCAAATCAAATTTGTATTTCAAAAAAAAAAAAAGAAAGAAATAAAAAAGAAATAAAAGTCCCCACAAGATTCCAAAGAAATAAAGTAAAAATGTAAATTGAAGAGACCTTAATTAAATAGATAACACGAATTTAAAAGAAAAAAGAAAGAAAGAAAAGAAAGAAGATAACATTAGTGTCCTATATTTCCCTAGCCACAAAATTATTATTATTATTATCTAAAAATATAAAATAATCTTTATTAAAAGAAAAACAAAAACCAAATACTCAAAAAATCCATTAGGAAAATGCCAATTGCCATCTAACTTATACACCTGAAATTAAAATGGTCGAAGCAACATCCTCATCGGATTTATTGGCATTTTCCTATCATTAATTTCTCTCTCCCTCTCTCTCTCTTTTTTTCTTCTCCATTTTCCCATAATACGTACGGTTCCATTTCTTCCAAGTTTGTAATTATGATGGTTGATGCAAAATTTAGGATAGAAGAAATGTAACTAACCTTCATGTAACACCAACGGTCGAATTTATAATTTGGGAAAGAAATGACTTGTAAAACAAAGAAAGAGCGCTATAATGCCTAAGTCGGTAAGGGAATCGTAGAATCAAGAAGAAGTTAGAAATTTAAATTATATCATATGGCGCCATAATAGTTTATTTATAGGGGATTTGATTTAGGATTTATCTTAATCATACTAGGATTAAGTTATGAGATTTAATCCTCATAGGATTAAGATATGATTTTTTTCTAATCTCAAACAAGCTAAATTAAATCTTATTTTTATCTTTATTTCATCCTAATCTTGATTCTACTTTATCGTATTTTGATTTTGAGTTTTGTTCTATTTGGCCAAAATTCAACCACAACATAAGCTCCACTCCAAAGTTGAGGTTCGTGGTTGACAATGTCTTTATGGGCTAATCTTTTGAGAAATCAACTTGGGAGTATAATCTCCCTTTCTATCGCCATGCTACCTCTGTTGGGATTGGTGTCCTAAATCTCCTAATAGTCTCGTAGTTTGTAAATTCTGTGAACATATTGTTATTAATAAAATAAGTGTTATTTTATAAGCATTTACTCAGATCCAATAAACTAAGATACGAGATTATTTTATGTAACTTAAGCATGTATGTAGAGACATACAAGTGGATCATGCCTTAAGTAATAACCTAAATGGTCTGTAGTATATGGATAAAAGAGGGATACCTTATCCTGATGACACTACGGATACGACCTGTTTTGTAGATGTTACAAGTGTTGTAAAGTGCTACAAATGATCTAATCCTGATCATTCATGTAGAGACATGCGAGTGGGAGTATCCTATACAAAATGGTTTATATAAGACCGAACCATGAAATGATTAGCCTCTTTATATAACGCTATTGATAATTGAGACTTACATTTCACTAGGATGACCATAGGTGACATGACCTTAATCCTAAGTGAGTTGGGAACTCCTGCTTATGAGGACGATCATTTGATTTGTATGGGTGAGAGTGACTAGATGTCAACTCAACAAGCCTATCATTTTGGGGATTCGTCAAATTGAGGAGTTGGGAACTCAGCTACACAAGAAGGAATTCACTCCTTCCCCGAAACAGGGTAAGTAGATAAATTGCTCCCTTAAGAGCTGATTCTGGGTCTTGAACATAGTGGCCACACCCTCTCTTGGGAAGAGAGGACTCAGTCATAGTAGGACTATGACTTATTGTTCATTAGAGAAATCAATGGTATATAATGAGTTAGATGTAACTACAGGGGCAAAACGGTAAATTGGCCCAACTGTACTTACAAGCGATTTGTGAAGGGTCATCGCACAGTTGATTGGTTATATGAACACAGAAATATATATGTAGTGTGAAGAGTGCAATTTTCGGTCTTTAGTGGTGTGACCAATAGTTAATGGATGATGGATATCGTGATCAAAGAGTTTAATCAACTACGTACCGTTCGAGCTTCAAGCTACAGGTCCATAAGGTCCCCTTGGTAGCTCAATGGGTTCAAGTTGAGAATCAGATTTTGAGTTAGTTTGAAGTGTTCAAATTAACAAGAGAAAATTTGATTATGTGATATAATTGATATGATGTATTTGATACATTATTTGATTCGAGGAATTAATATAAATATGATTTATATTAAATACCATAAAAGAGAAAAAGAACTATAGTTTATGTGTTTCATATGATGAAATATTAAAACTATAGGTTATAAATATAATATGATAAGTTAGTTATTATATTCATTTATAATATATTAATTATGTGATCATTAATTATTCTTTTTCTTAATAACCGACTTGAGTGGGAGGTTATTTGCGGTTTATGGTAACTGTGAGAGAAAAAGGAAAATAGTTTTCCAAATCAAATGATGATTCATTGGTGTCATCTCACAAAAGAAAAACTATTGAGTAAAAAAGTTTTACTAAACGATAGTATCTCACAACCTAAACGATCAAGTATCGAGTTTACTCTATGATAGTTAATCGTTGCTACACGATCGAGTAGCAAGTCTATACGATAGGCTTATTTTTACTATATGATCGAGTACCAAGTTTATACGATAGACATCCTTTTCATGTCACATACTCGATCGTTCACCTCCTTTATTCCTCTATCCAAAATCATACAGAGCCCATAACTCCTGGATTTTCACATCGAGAATACCAAGGTAACCTTTGTGGTGGTGTTCTTGTTTTGTTCGAGGGTCGAGGATCAAGTTGTACTCGGTTGTGATTGAGGTTCATCCAGTTGCTTGTTGAGATCGAGTTCTGATCGTTGCGTTCGAGTTCGTGCTATTGGATGCGTTGCTGAACGATCGAGGGACACGTGAAGAAAGAGTTCTTCAAAGGTATTGCATACTCGATCCATTTGTCTTTATTTTGAAATAGCATGATGTAATTTACTCATTATGCATAATTTGTTTTTCTTGACTGTAAATGTTTGTGTTCTTTCTCAATGAGATTTGGAACGATTCGCTTCTGCTCACTGGTTCTCTAGATTTAGAGTTCCTTCAATTGGTATCAGAGCTAGGTTGTTCTGATATTCCAAATTCTATTGTTGTATTGAACTTCTTTTATAGTCTTGGTGTGTTTTAAGTGTCTACAATGTATTTAAGTGTTAAGTGTGTTTGTAGATGTGTTGATGGATAATTTCAGGATGATAGCCTCTATTTAAAGCTTTATTTACATTTACAAGTGTTAATTTGTAAGGGCTCCTGCGTTTTTGGGCATAATTAACAAGCAATCAAGTCTGTATTCAAGTTTTTTTTGTTGTTTTTGAGTCGTTTGTGCTGAAGCTTCTTAGACGCATGGAGATATTGTTCACTTCGAGGAAGAAGACCAAAGGTTGGTCGCATCGTGTAGCTCAGGCTAAACGATCATGTAGAAAAGTTCTACTCGATTGTGTAGTATTTACTAAACGATCACATGGTTGATGCTAAACGATTGAGTAAAGAGTTTACCCGATCTTGTTGCATTGGCTACTCGATTGCGTAGACGCTCAGGGTAAATGATCGCATAGAATATATGATACTCGGCACATAACGCGTGCACTAAACGATCGTATAATTCAACATGCTTCATCGCATAGTCACTAGCTACTCGATCACTCGTTATAAGATACTTGACGCTTGCTCCTCGATCGTCTAGACGATCATGCTTCATCGCATAGTAGTCGTCGACTTGATCGTTTAGGCATGCGTTGCTCAATGTGCTTTGCACGATCACGTGGCCTTCATGCTTCATCGCATAGTTAAAAGGCACACGATTCATGCTATGCGATCGTTTATACTCATTCAACGTTACTCGACGATCACAATGAGCTGTTACACGATCAAAAGGATGAGGCTTCGCCCAGATGGTTCAAGACCCGGTTCGCAAGGTTGAACCGGTTGACTTGGTTATTTTTGTAATAGATAGCTTTTCTTTTCCCAGTTTTGAGGCATATTATCCCGATCCATCAACTTTTATTTAATGTATATGAGATGTATTTAGTTTGTATGTCATAGTGTATGACATATAAATTTAAAACCCACCTTAGGTTATGCATTTTATTCATGCATCATCTTTATATTATAAGTGTTATAATATAGAAGTTTGCATGATTAAATTAGGGGTAAGTTCAAGAATAATGTGTTTTTTAAAAGTGATGACAAAAATAGGGTACATAAGAAAGAAATTACAAAAGTAAAGTGGAAGGAAAAAGTATTGAAAAAAATAGGGTAGCAAAGTCGTGTACCCGGTACACGATTTTTGTTAAACCTCCATGTCAGCATATGACCATGCTAACCAAACTCATGGACAGGGTCCACGAATTCTAATTTTTTTTATTTTTTTATTGCTTTTCGATTTAAGTGGATACAAAGTGGAACAAAAGCTGCTAAACGACATCGAAAACGATAGAATGTTGATCTAAACAGAGTAAAATTCACACAAAAATCAAGGAGTTAAAAAATCAGGGAAAGAAACAAAGAAAGTTTTGCTCAATTTATTCCAAATTCCGTTACTTAACATGGAAGTCGAAGTCAAAAGAAATTGAATTTAATAAACGCAGAATAATTGATTAAATTTTTATTTTACCATTGTCGAAGTCAAATGAAAAAAAAATTAATCTTAATTCGTGGTTAGAAATTTGATTAAAATTTTATTTTACTATAGGTCTTTAAAAAGTTAAATTTCACCATAAAAGATTCTCCGAAAATACAAAAAACTCTAAAAAATAAAAGAAGACAGAAGTTGGGTGAAAATGTGAAAAAAAAAAAAAAGATCTAGCCTTAATTCGTGACTAGAAATTTGATTAATTTTTTATTTTATCTTTGGCCTTTAAAATTTTGAATGTCACAGTAAAAGATTATCCGGAAATACAAAAAACACTAAAAAAAATAAAAGAAGAAGACCGAAGAAGTTGGGGGAAAATGTGAAAACAAAATAGATTTAACCTTAATTCGTGGCTAGAAATTTGATTAAATTTTTATTTTACCGTAGGCCTTTAAAAATTTGAATTTTACAGTAAAATATTCTCCGAAAATACAAAAAACACTAAAACTAAAAGAAGAAGACAGAAATTGAGGGAAAATGTGAAAAAATAGATTTAACCTTAATTCGTGGCTAAAAATTTGATTAAATTTGTATTTTACCGTAGTTGAAGTCAAATGAAAAAAAAAATAGATTTAGTCTTAATTCATGGCTAGGAAATCGTGAACCCTGTCCACGATTTATGTACTAACTCAAAACTCGTGGACCTCGTCCATGATTTCACAACCCTATTTTTGTCAATAGTTTCAAACCAACCTTATTTTTGTCAATAAATATTAAAATAACATTATTTTTTTTAAAAAAATCATTAAATTACTTTAAAACATGCTCATCCATCAAATAATATAAGAGTTATAATATATGCATGCATTAAGCATATTCATGCATCATCTTTATATTATAAGTGTTATAGTATAAGGGTATATGAGAGCATGTATGCTTGGTACATTATAAGTTATATAATAGTTATATAAAGTAGTAATGAATGAACATTGCATGAAGTATGCCACTTAGGTTTATTTATAAGACTTATAAATGCCTTGTGGATGTCTAGCTTCGCATTGTGGTTGATTTTGATTGTTTCATTTTTTTATAAGAGTTACAATTAATGAAATTAGAATTAAAATCAATAACCAAGAGTTGCATGCAAACTTAGGTAAGATCATTTTAAGAGTATTTTAAAATTTGATTGAGATAGACCTAAGATCATAGTTCTATGAGATAGACCTAAGATCACAGTTCTAATGAGATTAGAAATCTAAGTTTAATCTTTTAAATCGGTTTAATGGGATTAAATTGATTTGAATAAAAGATTAAATTTGTAATAAATCAATCTATAAGGGACCTTTTGTCTAAGGCAAGTTCTGGCTAGGCTGAGGTATTTAAGCTGACGGAAACGGAACACCCCTACCTGGAAACCTACCTGGAAAAGTGAATTAGATAGATTTACTACAAGCATGCAACAGTTGATTAAAGTTCGTTAAAGTGTTTAATGAATGACAATCAAAGTCGTTAAAGTGAACAAACCTAAATAGTCATTTTGTAAAAAAGATTACTCGTGTTTTTCTAATTAAACTAAACCCCAGGTTGTTAAAATACTCAGTGGGAGGAAAAGATATATATGCTATGTCTGTTGGGGTTGGTGTCCTAATTCTCCCGGAGTCTCGTAGTTTGTGAACTTTGTACACATTGTTATTAATAAAATAAGAATTATTTTATTTGCATTACTCATATCCAATAAACTAAGATCCGTGGTTATTATATGTAAACTTAAGCATGTATATGAGATATACAAGTGGATCAACCTTTAAGTATGGGTCCTTAGTCTCTTTATATAACGTCGTTGATAATTGAGACTTACATCTCACTAAAACGACCATCTCACTAAAACGACCATAGGTGACATGACCTTAATCCTGAGTATTTTGGGAACTTCTGTCTATGAGGGCAGTCATTTGATTGGTATGAGTAAGAATGGCCAGATTGCCAACTTAACATGCATGCCTTTTTTGGGATTTATCTGATTGGGGAGCTGGGAACTCAGTTACACAAGACATAATTCACTTCTTCCCCAAAGTAGGGGTGAGTAGATAGATTGCTCCTTAAAGGCTGATTCTGGGTCTTGAACATAGTGGTCACATCCTCTCTTTGGAAGAGAGGTCCAGTCATAGTAGGACTATGACTTATTGTTCATTAGAGAAATTAGTGGTCCTTAAGGAGTTAGATGTAACTACAGGGGCAAAACGGTAAATTGGATATACTTACGAGCGATTTGTGAAGGGTTATCGCACTGTTGATTGGTTAATATGGACACATAAATATATCTGTAGTGAGATGAGTGCAGCTGTCAGTCTTTAGTGGAGTGCCCGACAGTTAACGAATGGTGGATCTCGTAACTAAAGAGTTTAATCAGTTATTCATGTACCGTTGGAGCTTCAAGCTATAGGTTCATAAGGTCCCCTTGTTAGCTCAATGGGTTCAAGTTGAGAATCAGTTTTCAGGGTTGATTTGAAGTGTTCATATTAACAAGAGGAAATTCAGTTATATATGATATAATTGGTGTGATGTATGGGATACATCAAATGGAAGAATTAATGTAAATATGATTTACATTAAGTACCATAAAATAGAAAAAGAACTATGGTTTGTATGTTTCATGAGATGAAATATTAAAACTATAGGTTATAAATATAATATGGTAAGTTGGTTATCATATTTATTTATAATATATTAATTATATGATAATTAATTTCTTTTTCTCTAATAACCGATTGAGTGAGAGGTTATTGGAAGTTTATGGTAACCGGGAGATAAAAGGAAAATTGTTTTCCTAAATTTAGTAGTTGCCTCATTCAGAAAGCACTCACGGAGACAAGTTATCAAGTGAAAGAGTTTCACTAAGCAATAGCTATTGTGAGACTAAACGATCGTGTAGAGTTGACTATATGGTAGTCATTCAGCTGATCATTGCTACACGATCAAGTGGCTAAGTCTATACGATAGGCTGCCGTTTACTAAACGATCGAGCACATCGTTTAGTCGATAGACAGTGTATTATCTTCGACTTGCTCGATCGTCTACTCTATCGTAGATCTCCAGTCTCTTCCTCAAGCCAAGATCATATAGAGCCCACAACTTTTGGATTCTCACACCGAGAATACCAAGTAACCATTGTGGTGGTATCTTCACTCAGTTCATGGATAGAATTTGACTCGATTGGGTTCGAGGAGCAGTTGGTCGTTTGTTGTGTTTGTGTTCGTTGGTTGTACCAGTCGTTATGTTTGAGTGTGCTGTTCTTGGACACTTAGAGAGTGATCGAGGGATTCTTGAAGAATAGTTCTTCAAAGGTATGCATCCTCTATCCCTTGTATCATCATATAGCATGCTATAATTTCTATATTTGCATGACTTGTTAGTTTCTGTTTAGACTGTAATTTTTTGTATTCATTCGAATGGAATTTGGAATAATCCCTTCCGTTACTCATGGAAATCTTCGTGTTTAATTTTCTTCAATTGTTATCAGAGACAGGTTGTTTTGATATTCTAAATTACCATTTTTGTTTTGAACTTCTTTTACAGTCGTGGTGGGTTTTTAAGTTTTCTGCATTGCGTTTAAGAGTTAAATGCATCTATGGATGTGTTGATGAATGTTTACGGGATGGTTGTCTCTATTTAAAGCTTTCTTTAAGTTTACAAAGTGTTAATTTGTAAGGGACCCCATGTTTTTGGGCATAATTAACAAGCAATCGAGTCTGTATTCAAAGTGTTTGAAGTTTGTTGAGTCGTTCGTGATGAAGTTTCGAAGCATGGAGATGCGGTTCTTATTGAGGAAGAAGACCAAAAGTTGGTCGTATCGTGTAGCCTAAGGTAAACGATCGTTGAGATTTGGCTAAACGATCGTGTAGAAAGGTTTTACTCGATCATCTAGTATTTACTAAATTATCGTTTAGCTAATGTCAAACGATGGGGTAAACTGTAAAGCGTTTACTCTATCGTGTAGCATTGGTTGCTCGATCGCGTGGACGCTGGAGGTAAACGATCGCATAGTGCATTTAATGCTCATCTTTTAATAAAAGGCGCGTGCACTAAACGATCGTGTAATTCGGCATGCCTCATCGCATAGTCACTGACTACACGATCACCCGGTATATGATACCTTGACGCTTGCTTAGAGATCGTTTAGACGATTATGCTTCACCACATCATTGTCGTTTAGTCAATCGCTTAAGGATTGCGTTGCACGATCGCGTGATCTCATGCTTCATCGCATAATCAAAGGTGCACGATCGTTGCTAAATGATCGTTTATGCTCATACAGCCTTGCTAAACGATTGAGTAAAGTGTTTACTCTCTTGTGTAGGCGATCACAAGGATTTGGTAGACGATCAAGGAGACGCGTTTCTTCGCCTTGACAGTTCAAGACCCAGTTCGCCTGTTTGAACCGGAGACTCATTCTGCTTTGTAATAGTTAGCTTTAGTTTTTGAGGATTTGAGGTTAATTATTCTGGTTCATCAACTTTTATTTAAAATATATGAGATGTATGTTGTTTATATGCCATAGTGTACGACATATAGATTTAAAATGCACCTTAGGTTATGCATTTTATTCATGCATCATATATTATAAGTGTTATAATATAGTTTATAGCATGATGAAATTACAAGAAAGCATGCACATGCATCATGAAATATAAGAGTTATATTTATGCATGCATTAAGCATATTCATGCATCATCTTTATATTATAAAAGTTATAGTATAAGTGTATATGGAAGCATGTATGCTTGGTTCGTTACTTTGTTATATAAGTGTTATATAATGTTAGCTTTAGGGCTTCAATCAAACCAAGTATTTTGATAATAACAAACTCAAATTTTTTATACTAACATTTTCAATGTTTCAGAGTTTTTATTTTGTAGAGCTCGGAAAGACAATTCCAATACAATTTGAATCTCTCAAATCAGAGTTCAAACGAGAAAGTTATAAGCAAAAGAAGATTGGAGAGGAAATCCAACATGACAGTGACATGTGGCATCTTGCTGACATGGCATCCGATGTGGCGGTTGACGTGGCACACAAACGGTCAATATTTATGACGTGGCGGCTGACGTGGCGCTCCAACTAGTCACTTTTTACTGACGTGGCGCTGATACGACACATGATGTGACAGTGACGTGGCGGCCGTGGACGAATGAGATAATGACAAGTGGTGGTCACCCAGCTTCACGCGCGGACACGCGCGTGCGTCGCATGTACCTGCGATTTCTTCACAGAATGCTGCGCGTGACGCTCAATCTTTTTCCTTGTGCGTGTGGTGCTCATATCATCCGACTATTTTTTTATTTTACTTTCATTTTTATTTCCTTATTTTCCTTTAATTTTCTTATCCAATTTTCTCCAAAATTCTCACCAAATTTTAGCCTTTTTCAAATTTGATTTTCTTTCTAAATTGTCATCCTTCAAATCATTTTTATTCTCCAAATCTCAATAATTCCAATCTTTCAAAATTCCTCCCTTAATTACAAATCCTTTCATTTTCTATTTTTATTCAATCTCCACCTTTCATTTGCAATCATATCCAATGGTCAAAATTTATCCCCCTCGCCTATAAATTCGACTTGATTTTACTCTTCATACATACACCAACAACTATCAAGTCTTAAGCTCTCAATTCTCTCTACTCTCAAATTCTTGTCCTTTTTTCTCTTCAATTGACCTAGAGTTATTTTTGTGAGGTTTTTTTTTAGTGCTCAACTTGTGTATTTAGCCTTCAAGAGGTAATATTGTGAGGTTTTCTTTTAATTTTTGGGAATTGTATTAAGATGTGGGTACACCTTGGGTTGTGAGAAAAAGAAATTGGGTTGATCCTGAACCAGTAAAAAGGATCTTGGGTTTCTCTTTAGCCTAGGAAAAAGAGGGTCATGTGTCGGTTTGGTCCTCACCTGCAAGAGGATCACTTAGTGAAATACCCAAGAAGGAGTAGGCAATTTGCCGAACCACTATAATACCCAGTGTTTTCTCTTCCTCTCTCTCTTTTATTTCTTATTTTCAATTTTTTGCTTCTTGTCTTAGTTATTTTTTTTTTAATCTTTCCTAATTGCATGATTTAATTTCTAGTGTATTATTTAAATTTATCCTTGATTAAATTGTCTTTAAATTTGAAGTTATCATAGCTTGCATGATTTAAGTTTTGTCTTGCATAAATTTTCTTTAATCAAATTAGTGGGTTAACTTTATTGAGTATTGTTTAAAGATAAAATTTAAAAATTAGTAGTCAATCCTATTCACCCTCTCCCCCCCCTCTCCTAGTGTTGCCTTTAGATCCTACAATTGGTATCAGAGTGGGTAGCTCGGTTTTCTTATTTAAAAAAGGTTTTATAATTTTTCTTATTTTTGCAAAAAGTTTGAAAAATTGAGTTTTAAAAGCCGTTTTCATTAGAAATTTTTTTCTTAAAAATTGGTTATTAAAACCTTATTTTTTTTTTCTCTACTTCTTAATCTCTATTGATTAAAATCCAAATTTTGGAAAAGTATTTCTCTTTACAAAAATCTTTAAAAAAAAATTATTATATTCTCTTCCTTTTTCGAAAAACTTAATTGTTCGAGCTTATGGCAACTACTGGAATAAATAGTATGGTGAAGGTCAATCTACCACTAGGCCATCTTTGTTTGATGGAAATAATTATGCATAATGGAAAACTAGGATGAGAATTTATTTGATTTCTATTGACTATAATCTATGGGAAATTGTTTCTAATGGTCCTTTAATTCCTACTAAGATAGTTGATAATAAAGATATTCCTAAGGAAGAAAAAGAGTATAATGATGAAGATAAAAAGAAGTTTTCTATTAATGCTAAAGCCATGAACTGTCTGTTTTGTGCTTTATATCCTGATGAGTTTAATCGAGTCTCTCCATGTAACTCTGCTAAAGAAATTTGGGATATGCTTGAAGTAATTCATGAAGGAACTAATCAAGTTAAAGAGTCAAAGATTAGCATGTTAGTTCATAATTATGAATTGTTTAAAATGGATACAAATGAAACTATATCTGAAATGTTTACTAGGTTCATGAATATTGTTAATGCTTTGAAGGGATTAGGAAAATCTTATACCACCTCTGAAAATGTGAGAAAAATTCTTAGATCATTGCCTAAGAGTTGGGAAGCTAAGGTGACGGCAATCCAAGAAGAAAAAGACCTCTCAAAACTTCCACTGGAGGAGTTCGTTGGATCTTTCATGACACATGAGATAATCATGAAGGCTAATGTGGAAGAAGATGTCAAAAAAAAGAAGAGCCTAGCATTAAAGTCCACTCAAGTTCAAGAGGACTCTGAAACTGAAGTTGAACTAAATGATGAGAAGTTCGCTTACTTGACCAAGAAGTTCAAAAAGCATTTTAGGAAAAGGAACTTCTCAAAGAAAGCCAACAATCAAGAAGGCAAAGGAGAAAAGAGCAACAGAGATACAATCATCTGTTATGAATGCAAAAATCCCAGACACATGAAGTGGGACTGTCCTCAAAGAAAAGCCATTTCAAAGAAGAACAAGAAGGCCATGAAAGCTACTTGGGACGAAAGCAATGAAAGCGAATCTGAAAGCGAGGAAGAAGTAGCAAATCTGTGCTTTATGGCTTTTGGAGACGACGACGACGACGACGATGATGAGGTAAGTCCTGAAAACCTTACTTTTGATGAGCTCATTGATGCATATAATGAAGTTAAAATTGAATTTGAAAAACTAGGTTGCAAATATATGTCTCTTAGGAAGAAAAATGCTAAATTAGCTCTTGAAAATAATAATTTATTAATTGAGCTAGATAATCTAAAAGAGAAAAATGAGACATTAGGAAAAGATATAGATTTATCTAAATCAAATTTGCATACTTTAAAAGAAGAGTATAAATTATTAGAAAATAAAAATGAAGATATTTCAGCTACTCTTTTAAAGTTTACAAATGGGAAAAAGAATTTAGATATCATGATGGGTAAGCAACAATGCATATTTGATAAAAGTGGCTTGGTTTATAAACCTCACCAAAAACAAAAGAAACTTACAAACTACTTTGTCAAAGAAGGTTCTATTATTTGTTATGCATGTGGAAAACATGGTCATAAAGTTTATGCATGCAATTTAAGAAAAATCAATATTATGAATGAAAAGAGATGGATTCCTAAATTTTTGTTAGCTAACCCCCAAGGACCCAAAAAAATTTTGGTACCTAAGGTTACATTTTGAGAATTAATTCTCTCAGGTATGTTTGAGATCCATAAAGAATAAGTGGTACTTGAACAGTGGATATTCAAAACATATGACTGGGGACCACACAAAACTCACATACCTAGAAAAGAAAGATGGAGGATACGTTACCTTCGGTGACAATAAAAAGGGTAAGATTGTTGGCAAAGGTAATATTAGTAACGGTTCAAATTTTCTTATTGAAAATGTTTTGTTGGTTGGTGGTTTAAAGCATGATTTATTAAGTATTAGTCAATTATGTGATAAAGGATATAGAGTAATTTTTAGTGATAAAAATTGCACAATAGAAAATGCATGTGATGGAAAAGTTCTGTTTGAGGAAATAGAGATAAAAATGTTTATACTTAAATGTTCACGCTATGAGATTCATGCTTGGCCTCGTGGTGCCCTGGGAGTATCCCCCTTCGGATGGTGTTTGCATGAGTCAATATCAAGGTGGACAGAGAAAGTGTTTATAGTAAGTGAGTGAAGGATGTGTGTCAACATGTCCTACGGTCTCCTTCATTGATTTGCACCATGAGTTCTTCTTGCACTCCCTTGTGGCGCCCCAGGAGCGTCCCTCTTCGAATGGGTATTGTGCGGTTGGTCAATATCAAGGTGAACTCCAAAATAGATAAGGTCACTTTAGTTTTTGCCCCAATCGGATTTTTCCCTTCGGATTAGCTGCTTGGGTCAGAACTCTAGGGCCTAAAATGAAGGGTCACACTTACGGAAAATTGTTAAGCAAGTTAATGATTTCTTGACTAAATCAATAATGGCTAGTCGTTATAGGAGCAAGAGTTGTTCTAGTATTAATGGCTGGTTGATAATGTCTCAATTCAGAGGAGGGATAAATTGACTACCCTTCAGTGGCTTTTGTCCTAAACCTTTGAAGTGTCATTGCGACACTGGATGTCACACAGGGTTCATTTCAGTTTTGCTAAACCGTATTGGATGTTGTTTTTTCAACGAGTGTTTGCTAAAATCTAATGTAGGTCAATGTGTTTCTTTTTCAGCAACATGAATGATTTTCCGTTAGTGCCTCTAATTGACCGATTACATACATTGGAAAGCATCCGTTAAAACATATTTCGTGGTAAACGACCTCGAGTTTGTCATGGTTGAGGAGTGTTCTCAAGTCCCGACCCTTGATGCACCGCAAAATGTCCGTAATGCATATGAGGTATGGATAAAGGCTAACTTGTTGGCCTGACTTCACATTTTGGCTAGGATACCCGATGCATTGGCCAAAAGGGTTGAGAACATGGTCATTGTATGTGAGATCATGGACTTGTTGCAAGAATTGTTTGAATGTCAGCTCTCACTTTTTTAGTACAAAGGGATGGATGAGAAAGGTACCAATAGTGTTAGTTCCCAAATTAACCTCTATTCTTTCTTGAATGTAGGGACTAAAAGAGAAAGCAAGTGTTGCTTACTTTGATGAAGTTCATCGACAAGAAGTAGCAAGTGTTGCTGACTTTGATGAAGTTCATCGATGAGTAGTTTTCTCTAAAATGGAGCTTTGAGCTTATTTAGGTTCTGATATCAATCCCACTACTCTTCAAAAGAGGAAGAAGTCTAAAGACACTAAATATGATTTATTTGTCTTAGAGACGTGTTTGGTAGAGAATGATGATTTTTCCTGGATACTTGATTCAGGCATTACTAACCACATTAGTTCTTCCTTCCAAGGATTTAGTTCCTGACAAACGTTGCCAGAAGAAAAGTTGACTCTTCGAGTCGGTACTGGTGAGGTTGTTTTAGCTGTTATTGTAGGTAGACTGAAGTTATTTTTGGACAATAAACGTTATCTGTTACTGGATAATATTTTTGTTGTTCCTCATATCAAGAGGAACTTAATCTCGGTTTCTTGTCTCATTGAACAAGGTTATACCGTCTCCTTTTCTGAGAGTAAAGTTTTTATTTTCAAGAATGGTATGGAGATTGGTTTTGGTTCAATGGAAAATAACTTATATGTACTAAGGCCATTAGTCATAAAAGCGTTGCTTAACACTGAAATGTTTAATACGACGACAACTGCAAAAAGAGCAAAGGTTTCTCCTAAGGAAAACACTCATCTTTGGCATCTACGATTAGGTCACATCAACCTCAATAGGATTGAAAAGTTGGTGAAATGCCAACTTCTAAAGAGTTTAGAAGAAAATTCCTAGTAGGTATGTGAATCATGCCTCGAAGGCAAGATGACCAAACGACCTTTTATTGGAAAAGGTTATAGAGCCAAGGAAACCTTGGAGCTTATACATTCAGACCACTGTGGTCCGATGAGTGTTAAAGCTCGAGGTGGTATGAATATATCATTTCTTTCATAGATGATTATTCAAGGTACGGGTATCTCTATCTAATGCAACGTAAGTCTAAAGCCCTTGACAAGTTCAAGGAGTATAAGGCTGAAGTTGAAACCTTGTTAGGTTAGAAGATAAAAACACTACGATTTGATCGTGGTGGAGAGTATATGGACCTCAAATTCTAGAACTATATGATGGAACATGGAATCACGTCCCAACTCTCAGCCCTTTCTATCGCCATGCTACCTCTGTTGAGATTGGTTTCCTAAATCTCCTGATAGTTTTGTAGTTTGTAAAATTTGTGAACATATTGTTATTAATAAAATAAGTGTTGTTTTATAAGCATTTACTCAAATCCAATAAACTAAGATCTAAGGTTATTTTATGTAACTTAAACATGTATGTGGAGACATACAAGTGGATCATGCCTTAAGTAATAACCTAAATGGTCTGTAGTATATAGATAAACGAGGGATACCTTATCCTGGTGACACCACGAATACGACCCGTTTTGTAGATGTTACAAGTGTTTTAAAGTGCTACAAATGGTCTGATCCTGATCATTCATGTGGACACATGCGAGTGGGAGTATCCTATACAAAGAGTTTGTATAAGATTGGACCACGAAATGATTAGTCTCTGTATATAACGCCGTTGATAATTGAGACTTACATTTCACTAGGATGACCATAGGTGACATGACCTTAATCTTGAGTGAGTTGGGAACTCCTGCTCATGAGGGTGGTCCTTTGATTCGTATGGGTGAAAGTGACCAGATTACCAACTAAACAAACCTACCTTTTTGGGGATTCGTCTGATTGGGGAGTTGGGAACTCAACTACACAAGACGAAATTCACTCCTTCCCCAAAGCAGTGGTAAGTAGATAAATTGCTATGATATAATTGTTATGATGTATTTGATACATTATTTGATTGGAGAAATTAATATAAATATGATTTATATTAAATACCATAAAAGAGAAAAACAACTATGATTTATGTGTTTCATATGATGAAATATTAAAACTATAGGTTATAAATATAATATGATAAGTTAGTTATTATATTTATTTTATAAATATAATATGATAAGTTAGTTATTATATTTATTTATAATATATTAATTATGTGATGATTAATTATTCTTTTTCTTAATAACTGACTTAAGTAGGAGGTTATTTTCGGTTTATGGTAATTTTGAGATAAAAAGGAAAATAGATTTCCAAATCAAATGATGATTCATTGGTGTCGTCTCACAAAATAAAAACTATCGAGTAAAAGAGTTTTACTAAACGATAGTATCTCACAGCCTAAACGATCAAGTATCAAGTTTACTATATGATAGTTACTTGTTGCTACACGATCGAGTAGCAAGTTTATACGATAGGCTTCTCTTTACTATATGGTCGAGTACCAAGTCTATATGATAGACTTCCTTTTCCTGTCGCATACTCGATTGTTTACCTCCTTCATTCCTCTATCCAAAATCATATAGAGCTCACAACTTCTGGATTCTCACACCGAGAATACCAAGGTAACCTTTGTGGTGGTGTTCTTGTTCTGCTCAAGGGTCGAGGATCGAGTTGTACTCGATTATGATCAAGGTTCGTCCAATTACTTGTTGAGATCGAGTTCTTCTCGTTGCATTCAAGTTCGTGTTGTTGGACGTGTTGCTAAATGATCGCGCGATACGTGAAGAAAGAGTTCTTCAAAGGTATTGCATACTCGATCCCTTTGTCTTTATTTTGAAATAGCATGCTATAATTTACTCGTTATGCATAATCTGTTCTTCTTGACTGTAAATGTTTGTGTTCTTTCTCAATGGGATTTGGAACGATTCGCTTCCGCTTATTGGTTCTCTAGATTTAGAGTTCCTTCAACCTCGTCACGAGACGTGTCTCAGATTAAGGGTATTGGTCTTGTCGAGCCAAACCCTTTTAAAGTTTAGCCGATTTTTCAATGCACTTCTTCGCCTCATAATAAAGTTCTGAGCTAAGTCGTGCTAGGCCCACCCCAAAGATATGCCCGACAACTTGTCATTTCTCTCTTAGCCTAAGGTGGACCTCAAGTCATGAGTGAACTTGGAATATTATTTGACCAAGTCTGTTATAGCTCAACCAGCTTCCCGGTATCCTTCCCCGCCCTAAGGGCAGAGTTACGGTTACTTCACCCATCAGTTCTCCGAATGGGTTATTGTTTTCACATATCTTCAATAATCCCATATCTTGATCATTTCTTGTAGCTTCTTTGGTTATAGAATAATTATTCTGTGATCAACTTTTAATCTGACTTCAGATTAACCTCAGATTTTGGACTTTGAATTTGGTTAGTTGATTGTGGAGTGGCAGCCACCAACTTTAAACCAAATATCCTTACTCAGGAAATTTTTTAATTCCCAATTTAGTTTCCCATGATAATTTTTCCTTTAACGAATAATCCAACTTCTAGTGATTATGGAATATTTCGTTAACCTCCTGCATTCATATAATTTACTATATAAGAAGTTACGTTGGCTCACATATTCTTTTGTACATTCTTTATGAATTTTAATTAATCGATAATCTATTATATATACAAATTGAGTATTAAATTTAAGTATAACATCAAAGTAAAGCTTATCTTATGTTTTGCATCTTTATAGGTTGAGTTTCAAATTTGCTCTAATTTTGTGCTACTTCCTTCACTTGATGACAAACTCTGTCTTCACATTGTAGTTCGTTGGTGCTTTATCTAGACTCCAAATTCTTTGCATTCCAATCATCTTAAATCAGGAACTCCAACAAACCCCCCATTATCTGAATTCTTAAATTATTGTAGCTAATCATTAATCTCTCTGTGGATTCGACCCCGATCTTACCGCTTTAATGCATTTGTGGTATAAGCCTTGAATTGGTGAAACAAAACTTCCTTTGTTCGGGCTACAATAGCCCCGAACAGTTATAGTCTTGCTCGGGATGATTAAGAGTTAAGCTAGAGGTGTTTGTTAGCTCTTAAAAAGAGATTTAAAAACTTGTATTATTTGGGGAAATAAAATATGGTAAAGAAATAGGTTGTTTATATCATTAGATGATAAAATTTGACAAAAAATAAAGTATTGTTACAATCAATAAAAAATAAAGTATTGTTCGACCTTATGCTCCATACCCATATTCTACAATATCAACCGATATAAATGAAAGAAGATTTAACTTATGAAAAAATCCTGTACAGATTCTCGATAGGAAGGAATAGGTATTAAAGAAAAAAAACAATACCCTTAATAAAAGATGGATTATCATTCTCTTCTGCATTTGAATCTTGTTTCATACTTGTAGCCTCAACTTTATCGATGTGAAGTTGAGAGAGGTGTCAACTTTTCCTTTTGATTTCTTTACCCTCAATGACAATTTTCTGGTAATCTCCATGTTGCAATGTCTTTGTCAACAAACATAGAACTTCCAAGCCAAAACCTCACAAATTGACAAATTTTTTAGATTACATGGTACAATGTTTGATAAACATCAACTTGATTTGAATATATTCCTATCATTGGTGCAACATAGATTTCTTCAAAATTATCCATAGAAACTACTAAATGATGCCAAAATTTTTATGTTGTAACGATAATCTTCAATCCACATTATGCTCATATTAAACCATATGGAGTAGAAATTTACACGGGTAAAAGCTAGTGAATTCCATCCTTCTAAAATATTTTTGCTTTTTTTTTCTCTTTTTCTTTTTCTTTAGGGTGTGGTTTAGCAAGTACACCAGTATATCTCAACTAGGTTGACACACATCTAGCACCCTCATCATATCTCACTCACACTTACTGATTAATATAACAATAATTTGAAGTTGAAGAAAAAATTGTTACTCGTGATAGTCATTATCCATGCGCAGTAGTCGTTAGGCCACACATAATTGTTGTTGGATGAGTCTTTCGTCAAAGATCTTGCATGAGTTTGTGTGTCCTAATGAACCCACAATGAGTGAGAACACTGACAGACAGATCCTACGTGAATAGATACGAATGGATTCAAGAGAAAGGTAATGACGAGCAATCATCAATGCCCACGGATCTAAGCGACGACACCATATTTGAGAAGCAATCTCGGATTTGGGCAGTAAAAGACGATGATCTGAAAAGATCTATATGGACTACATTTTATATTGACAGTGATGGTGACTACGATGTTAGATCTAAATAATTGGACGAGTAATGGCGGATCTTGAACGTGTTGGGGTTGGTGCTCTAAATCTCGTGATTCTCGTAGTTTGTAAATTTTATATATGGATTATTTATTTAAGAAAATAAGGTGTTATTTTATTCAACATTTAGATTGCATTAACTCAATTCAATTAACTAAGATCCGATGTTATTTTATGTAACTTAAACATGTACGTAGCTAACATACAAGTGGATAAGATTGGGTGCCATATCCTGGTGAGATTACGAACATGGCCCATTTTATAATTGTTAAAAGAGTTGTAAAGTGTTACAAATAATTTGATCCTAGCCGTTCATGTGGAGATATGCGAGTGGGGGTATCCTATACAAAGAGTTTGTATAAGATCGAACTGTGAAATGATTAGTCTCTCTTTATAATGTCATTAATTGAAGAGATTAACATTTCATAGGATGACCATAGGTGACTCGACCTTAATCCTGAATGACTTATGAACTCCTGTTTATAAGGGTGATCCTTTTATCTATATGGGTGAGCATGACCAGATTCGTCGACTCAAATAAGCTTACCATTTTGGAAATTTATTTGAGTAGGGAGTTGGGAAAATAGCTACATAAGATGGAATTCACTCATTCCCATCTTAAGGGTAAATAGATGAATTGCTCCCTAAAATGTTGATTCCGGGTCTTGAACATTGAGGCTTTGGTCTCTCACTGGCTGGAAAGGGATTAGTTTATAGTTGGACTATGAATTGTCTGTTCATTAGAGGGATGAGTGATACTTAATGAGTTAGATGTGACTATAGGGATAAAACGGTAATTTAACCTAGCTGTAATTACAAATAATTCATAAATGGTCGACTTATTGTTGATGATTATATCCATGGACATAAAAATATTTCATGTTGGCGTTGATGCCCTAAATCTCGTAGCGTTCTATAGTTTGTAATTGTATTATACAAACATTTTATTTTATTTAATAAAATATATGATATTTTATTTCAACTTGAGTTGCATTAACTACAAACCAATAAACTAACATCCAATGTTATCTTGTAGCTTAAACATGTATGTAGAGACATACGGGTGGATCATGTTTAAGTGATAATCGAAATGGTTTGTAGTAGATGGATAAGGTTGGATACTTTATCCTAGCGACACTACGAGTATGACCCGTTTTGTAGATGTTACAATTGTTGTAAAGTGCTACAAATGATTTGATTTTGATCATTCATGTGGAGACATGTGAGCGGGGATATTCTATACAAAGGATTTTGTATAAGATCGAACCATGAAATACTTAATCTCATTATATAACGGCATTCATAATAGAAACTTATATTTCACCAGGATGACCATAGGTAACATGACCTAAATCCTGAGTTGGTTGTGAACTGAGCCTATGAAGGCGGTCCTTTGATTTGTACGGCTAAGAGTGGTCAGATCGTCGACTCAATAAGCCTACCATTTTGGGGGATTCGTCTGATTGGGGAGCCAGGAACATAGCTACACAAAAAGAAATTCACTTTTTCCCCAACGTCAGGATAAGTAGATAAATTGCTCCCTTCAGGGCTGATTTTGAGGTTTGAACAATGTAGCACCAACCCTCTCATGGCCTGAGAAGGGTTTGATCATAGTTGAACTATGATTTATTGTTCATTAGAGGGATTAGTGGTACTTAAGAAGTTAGATGTAACTATATGTGCAAAATGGTAATTTTGACCCAACTGTACTTACGAGAAAATTGTGAAGGGTTATCATACTATTGACGGGTTATATCTAATGGACACAGAAATATATCTATTGTGTGAAAAGTGCAGATGTTGGTCTTTCATGGAATGCCTGACAGTTAATGGATAGTGAATAATTTAATTAATTATTCATGTACCGTTAGAGCTTTAAGCTACAGGTCCATGATGTCCCCTCGATAGCTCAACAGGAATAAATGAGAATCAGTTTTGGATTAATTTGAATTTTTCAAATTAATTTTAATTTTAATTATATATGATACATTATAATATAAAATATTTTTTTAGAGGAAATAAATATTCGAATATGATTCAAATATTAATTATATGAATTAGATTCATATAATTAAATTTACCATAAATCATATTTATATTAAAAGTCACTGATAAGAGAAAATTAAACTATAGGTTACATTGGATTAGATACAATATTAAACTATAGATTATATGTTATATGTTATATTTGATATAACATATGGTTTAATATATATTATATGATAAAATTCTATTCTATGAAAAATGATATAACATATGGTTTAATATATATTAGAATTAAATGCATAATTCTTGTTTTTTCTCTGTAAAATTCTATTATATGAAAAATGAGAAATTGGGATGATCCGCTTCCGCTCAAGGACCTTTCATAGGGTTCCTTCAATTGGTATCAAAGCTAGGTTTGATCCCAATTTTTCCTAATTTTTCAGAATAATTTTTTACAGTGTTGGTGGGTTACTGCATTTTGTATGTCTATATGATGTTTTGTGCTGAATGTGGTTTGCAATTTATGGATGGTTTCGGGATTGGACCTTCGTCGTTTATTTACAATTTTTTTTGTAAGGGCCCATGTTTTGGGGCTTTAAATTCGCTATCGAGTCGTTTGTAGTTGTTCCTGGCCGAATTCTGAAGAAAACGAGGCAATTTTCCATGGCATTTTGGAAGAAGACCGAAGCAATACAATGGGCAACTATACTGCATCGTCAAAATGTTGTGCCCTAACGTTGCAACACTGCGATACGACGAACAAAGAAAATATTCACAGCGTCGCGATGCTCTGAGATGGAGATTTCACGCAGTTCAACTCTGATTCGCACGTGGTTCGTGGTCTGCTGGTCCAATTTGGTTCGTGGGTTCTCTCTGATTCGATCTGTTAGGGTTCATTTGGATCGATTCCTGGTCTGGTTTGAGCGGTTCAAGACTTGGTTTACTTATTTCAAACCGGTTGGATATTTATCTTGTAATAGTTAGATTTTTTTTATAGGTGTCCAATCTTGGTTCATTAATTGCTTTTATATTATGCATGTGACGTATGATTTAATTTTATTATTATATGTCATAATATATGCCATATAGTATAAATCCCACTATAGGTTATGCATTTAATTTCATTCATGATATTATAAATGTTATAATTTTAGGTGCATGATTTAATTTTATAGCATGTTCATGTATCATATAATATAAATGTTATAATACATGCATGCATGTCTTAAGAGCATATCCATGCATCATTTATATTATAATTGTTATAATATATGGTTTAATGTGAGTATGGATGTATGCTATAGTATGTTTCATTACCCAATTATATAAATGTTATATATGTTAATAATGAAATGAAATTGCATAAAGCATGAATGACACTACCTTAGATAATTTATAAATATTATAATTTACTAAGGTGTGTCAAAGAATGCAATGTATGTTTTAATTTGTTTCATTTATTTATAATGATTATAACTAAATGAAATTAGAAATTAAAATCGATGATTTAGAATTTCATGCAAACCTTAGGTTAAAATCATCTTTTAAAATTGTTTTAAAACATGATTTAAATATACCTAAGATCATTTTTCTAATGATATTAGAAATTTAAGTTTAATCTTTTAATCAATTTAATAAGATTAAATTGAATCTTAATTAAAAGATTAACATTGTAACAAATGTATCTATAAGGGACCTTTTGTTTAAGGCTAGTTCTATCTAGGTTGAGGTATTTAAGTTGACAGAAAGGTAACACCCCTACTTGAAAACTTACTTGGAAAGGTGAATTAGATAGATTTGTTACAAGCATACAATGTTTGATTAAAGTTTGTTAAAGTGTTTAATAGACCTTAATCAAAATTGTTTAACTATACAAAGGCAAGTGTTGTTTTTGGGTGAATTAAATATTCACTTAGTTAAAATCAGTAGCTAGATTTCCTAAGTTAATTAACCCTAGGTAAAACACTTAGAGGGAGAGAAATGAAGTATATGATACTTCATTTTTCCTCTTCACGTTTCTCCCTAAAAGTTTACACAGTGAGTTCTATACTTAGCCTCGAGACACCTTGAGTGTCCTCCTACGGATGGTGTTTGTATAGATCAATATCAAGGTGAATGGAGATAGTTTTTATAGTAAGTGGGAGCAGGACGTGTGACAACACAACCCTCGTTCTCTCTCATTAGTTTGAAGTAAAGTTTCATGCACGGCCTTGTGGCTCATTGAGTGTCCCCCTACGGATGGCATTGTTGAATGACGCTTTATTTAAACTTCAAAAATGGATAGGATTACTTTAGTTTTATGTCCCAATCAGTTTTTCCCTACAGTTGAATCATTGGGGCAGAACTTTAGAATCTAAAATGAGGGGTTACACTTACAAGAAATGTTAAGCAAGTTTAACTATTTCTAGACCAAACAATGGTGGCTGATAGTTACAGTAACAAGGAGTTGTTCTGTCTATTGGTTGAGATTGTCTCATTCAGTGAATGGGCACCTGACCACCCTACGGTGACTTTTGTCCTGCCCCACTGAAATATCATTGCAAAATAGATGTCATTTAGTGTACACTAGATTATTTTGCTAAAATTGATTGGTTTTTCTGAGTGGTTTAATCGAAATAGACTAATATAAATGATTTGTATGGTTTTAGCAAACTTATTCAAAATGAATTCCGCAACGCTTAATTTACTCGCTGCTGACAAATTTACGGGCGAAAATTACACATCTTGAAAAAATACGATCAACACAATCCTAATCATCGATGACCTCCATTTTTTCCTTATAGAGAACCGTCCTCCCATTCCAGCTCTAAATACTTCTCGAAATGTTCGAGAAGCATAAGAGCAATGGACACAGACAAACGAGAAGGCCCGAACGTACATCTTGGCAGGTTTTTCTAAAGTCTTAGCCAAGAAGCGTGAGCCCATACTCACGACCCATGAGATTATGGAGTCTTTAAGGGGAATGTTCAGACAATCGTCCTCACAACTCAGGCACGACGCTCTCAAACACATGTTCGTAGGCAAGAAGGGGCGTCTGTTCGAGAATATGTCCTTAACATGATGGTCCACTTCAATGTGGCGGAGATGAATGGGTCCATCATCGATGAAGTCAGTCAGGTTAGCTTCATTTTGGAATCTTTACCTAAAAGTGTCCTACAGTTATGTAGCAATGTTGTTATGAATAGGATTGACTACAATCTTACCACCTCGCTTAACGACCTACATACATTCTAGTCCTTGATGAAAACTAAGGAACAGAAGGTTGAAACAAATGTTTCTTCATCCTCTAAGATGTTCCATAGAGGTTCGACCTCTAGGATAAAGTCTGTGTCTTCTTCTTTCGATACTAAAAAGTGGAAAAAGAAGAAAGGTGGAAAGGGGAAAGCTAACCCACCAGTTGCTGCCCAAAAGTGCAAGAAAGCCAAGGTTGCAAAGGGAATTTATTTCCATTGCATCCAGGAACGACATTGAAAAAGGAATTTTCTCAAATACTTGGCGGAAAAGAAGATGGTCAAACAAGGTAAATATGATTTGCTTATTTTGGAAACCTGTTTAGTAGAGAATGATGATTCTGTCTGGATAATTGATTCGGGCGCCAGTAACCATGTTTGTTCTACGTTTTAGGGAATTAGTTCCTGACAGTATCTAGAAGCTAGAGAAATGACGATGCAGGTTGGAACCAGGCCCGTTGTCTCAACTGTGGCAGTGGAAGATCTCCAATTAACTTCACGAAAAAATATATTTTACTAAAAATGTATATGAAGTTCCTGGTTTGAAGAAGAACTTAATTTCTATAAAGTGTTTGTTAGAACAATATTATTGTATAAATTTCTCTGTAAATAAAATGTATATTTCAAAGACTGGTGTCAATATTTGTTCTGCTGAACTGGAAAACAATCTTTATGTGCTAAGACTGTTAGCAACTAAAACCCTCTATAACACTGAAATGTTTAAAACTACGGTAACTCATAATAAAAGATTTAGAATTTTTCCTAAAGAAAATGCACAACTTTGGCACCTGAGATTAGAACACATCAATCTCAATAGGATTGAGAGGTTAGTAAAGAATGAACTTCTAAGCGAGTTAGAAGAAAATTATTTACCTATGTGTGGGTCATGCCTTGAAGATAAAATGACTAAAAGACCTTTTACTAGAAAAGGTCACAGACCAAAGAACCCTAAGAGCTAATATGCTCAGACCTCTATGGTCTAACAAATGTAAAAGCAAGATGAGGGTTTGAATATTTCATCACCTTTACTGATGATTATTCAATATATGAATATGTTTATTTAATACAAAACAAGTATGAATCCTTTGAAAAGTTTAAAGAATTCAAGGCATAAGTTGAAAATGAATTAAATAGAACAATTAGGAAATTTCGATCTGATCGAGGTGGAGAGTTTTTGGATCTAACAATCCAGAATTATTTAATAAAGCATGGAATTGTATCCCAACTCTCAGCACCTGGTACACCTCAATAGAATGGTGTATAAGAAAGGAAAAATCAAACCCTGTTGGACGTGGTTCGGTCGATGATGAGTTACGCTTCCTTACCTGATTCGTTCTAAGGTTTTATAGTATATACTGCAACGTATATTTTGAACAGTGTCCCATCCAAAAATGTTACAAGAACACCTTTGAAGTTGTGGAATGGTCGTAAAACTAGTTTACGTCATTTCAGAATCTAGGATTGTTCAACACATGTGCTTGAGGCAAATCCCAAGAAATTGGAACCTCGTTCAAAACTTTGCCTATTTGTAGGTTACCCCAAAGGAACGAGAGGTGGTTACTTCTTCGACCCCAAAGAAAATAAAATGTTTGTGTTAACAAATGCTACTTTTCTTGAAGAATACCACATAAGGGAGCACAAGCCTGGCAATAAGGTTGTGTTGAATGAACTTTATAAGGAATCTACTGAACCTTCAACAAGAGTTGTTAAAGAACCAAACACCTCAACAAGTGTTTTTAAATTTGGATCATCTAGTAAATCAAATCTTTCCAAGTTTTGAGGGAGCCTCGACACAGCGAGAGGGTTACGATGTCTGTTACATGGGTTTAACAGAAATCCAAGCTATGGTAGTTGACAGAGATGTTCGGGATCCATCGTTTTACAAGAAGGTAATGGAGGATGTTGACGAAGATGGGTGGATCAAAGTTATGATCTTGAAATAGAGTCAATGTACTTCAATTCGGTTTGGGATCTTATAGATCTACCTAATGGGGTTAAACCGATAGGTTGTAAATGGATCTACAAGAAAAAACAGGGTGCTGATGGGAAGGTGCAAACCTTCAAAGCTAGACTAGTGGCAAAGGGTTATACCCAAATTGAGGGAGTCGACTACGAGGAGACTTTATCACCTGTTGCCATGTTGAAGTCTATCTGAATCCTCCTGCCCATTGCCTCATTTTATGACTATGAGATTTGGCAAATGGACGTCAAAATTGCTTTTTTGAATGGCAATCTTGAGGAGACCATTTACATGGAGCAGCTCGAGGGATTCATAACATAAGGTCAAGAAAAGAAAGGTTTGCAAGCTTAATCGGTCCATTTATGAACTGAAGGAAGCTTCTTAATCTTGTAATATAAGGTTTGATATTGTAATTAAATCTTATGACTTTGATCAGAATGTTGATGAGCCTTGTGTATATAGGAGGATCATCAACAGTTTAGTAGCTTTCCTAGTTGTATGTAGATAATATCCTACTCATTGGGAATGATGTAGGTCTACTGACTGAAATTAAAAACTGGCTAGCGACCCAATTTCAAATGAAATATTTTGGACAGACTCGGTTTGTTTTAGGAATTCAAATCTTTAGAGATTGAAAGAACAAAATGCTAGCTCTGTCTCAAGCATCGTGCATTGACAAAATGCTTGTCAAATTTTCGATATAGAATTCTAAGAGAGGTTTACTACCTTTCAGGTATGGAGTTATATTGTCTAAGGAAAAGTGTGTTAAAAAACCTTAAGAGGTTGAGGAAATGAGACGGACCCCTATACATCGGTTGTTGGCAGCCTGATGTATGTGATGTTGTGTACTATACCTGACATCTATTATGCGGTGGGGATAATCAGTAGATATCAGTCTAATACAAGATCTGATCACTGGACTACCGTTAAAAATATCCTCAAGTGTCTACAGAGAACGAAGGACTACATGCTTGTGTATGGTTCTAAGGATCTGATCCTTACAAGATACCACAGACTCTAATTTCCAAACAGTTAAGGATTTTAGGAAATCCACATCAGGATCAATGTTCACTATTAACGGAGGAGCAGTAGTCTAGAGGAGCACTAAGCAAGGGTGTATTGCTGACTCTACTATGGAGGCTATGTATGTACCAACTTATGAAGCTGCTAAGGAAGCTGTTTGGCTCAGGAAATTCTTGACTGATTTGAAAGTAGTTCCAGACATGTCAAAGCCCATCACATTTTATTGTGATAATAGTGGTGTTGTGGCTAATTCTCAAGAGCTTAGGAGTCATAAGCGAGGGAAACATATAGAGCGAAAGTATCGTCATATCCGAGAGATTGTGCATCGAGGGGATGTGATCGCCACGCAGACAGCTTCGGAGCACAACGTTGCTGATACATTTACAAAGGCCCTCACGACTAAGGTGTTTGAAGGTCACCTGTAGAGTATGGATCTATGAGATAGGCCACGTTTAGACTAGGATAAGTGGGAGATTTGTACTGGGCGTGTTATGCCCTAATTTATTGTTTTATATTCTTGTATATGACATGTATATTGTACACCCCACTAGTTTTAGGACAAGTGAGAGATGTAATCCATGTCACCTATGGTCATCATGGTGAAATGTAAGTCTTTATTATGAGCGACGTTATATAATGAGACTAGTCATTTCGCTGTCTGATCTTATACAAATTCCTTTGTATAGAATACCCCTGCTCACATGTCTCCAAATGAATGATCAGGATCAGATCATTTATAGTACTTTACAACAATTGTAACATCTACAGAGTACGTCGTATTTGTGGTATCACCAGGATAAGGTATCCAACCTTATCCATCTACTATAAACCATTTAGGTTATCACTTAAACATGACCAAGATAAGATATCCAGCCTTATCCATCTACTACAGACCATTTAGGTTATCACTTAAAAATGATCCACCTACATGTCTCTACATACATGTTTAAGCTATAGATGATAACCTTGGATGTTAGTTTATTGGTTTGTGGGTTTAATGCTACTAAATGTCAAATAAAACATCTCATATTTTATTAAATAAATAAAATGTTTGTACAATACAATTACAAACTACAGAGCCCTACGAGATTTAGGACATTAACCCTAACAACCTCTCACTTGTCCTAAAACTAGTGGGGTGTACAATATACATGTCATATACAAGTACACAAAAGAATAAACTAGGGCATGAAACGTGTTCAGTACAAAATGTTTCAATTGCCCTAAACTAAATGTGGTCTGTCCCGTGGACCCATACTCTGCAGGTGATCCTCAAACACCTTAGCCGTAAGGACCTTTATAAATGGATTAGCAACATTGTGCTCCGAAGCTATCTGTGTGATGATCACGTTTGCTCGATGCACAATCTCTCGGATGAGATGATACTTCCACTCTATATACTTCTCGCGCTTGTAACTCTAAGACTCTCGGAAGTAGCCACAACACCATTATTATCATAATCTATGGTGATGGTCTTTGATATGTCTGGAACCACTTCCAGATCAATAAAAAAATTCATAAGCCACACAACTTTCTTAATAGCTTCATAAGCCGCTACGTACTCAGCCTCCATGGTTGAGTCAACAATGCCCCCCTGCTTGGTGCTCCTCCAGACTACTGCTACTCTATTAATAGGGAACATTGATCCTTATGTGGATTTCCTATAATCCTTATCAGTCTAGAAATCAAAGTCTATGTATCATGTAAGGATCAAATTCTTAGAACCATACACGAATATGTAGTCCCTCGTTCTTCGTAAATACTTGAAGATGTTCTTAACAATGATCCAATGATCAAATCCTAGATTAGACTGATATCTACTGGTTATCTCCACTGCATAGCAGATGTTAGGTCTAGTATAGAACATCCTATACATCAAGCTACTAACAATCAATGCATAGGGCATCCGTCTCAGTTCCTCAACCTTTTAAGGTGTCTTAGGACAATGTTTCTTAGATAATATAACTCCATGCCTGAAAAGGAGAAACCTCTCTTGAAGTTCTGTATCGAAAATTTGACAACTTTGCACATTTAGATGTTTTATTTGCTTTACCACAAAACAATAAACTTAAAATCCCTGGTTATCTTTATGTAACTTAAGCATGTATGTGGTGACATACAAGTGGATCATGTCTTAAGTGATAACCAAAATGGTCTATAGTATATGGATATAGGAGGGAAACCTTATCCTGGTAACGCTACGGACGCGGCTCGATTTTTTGGAATAGTTACAATTGTTGTGACTTGTTACAGATGGTCTGATCCTAATCATTCGTGTAGGGGACATGTGAGTGGGGGCGTCCACAAAAAGTTTGTATAATACCTGACCACGAAGTGTTAACGTCTCTTTTATAACTTCGTTCATGATAGAGACTTCATTTCACTAGGATGACCATTGGTATGACCTAAATCTTGAGTGAGTTGGAAACTCCTGCCATTGAGGGCGATTCTTTGATTTACATGGGTGCGAGTGGCTAGAGCGCCGACTCAAACCTACCACTTTGGGGATTCGTCTGATTTGGGAGCTAGAAACTCAGCTACACAAGATGAAGTTCACTCCTTCCCCGAAGCAAGGGAAAATAGATAGATGGCTTCCTTAAGAGCTAATCCCGAGGCTTAAACGATGTGGCGCCACACACCTTCTCATGGCCCGAGAGGTGTTCGCACATAGCAGGTCTATGTTTTATTGTTCATTAGAGGGATTAGTGGTACTTAAGGAGTAAGATGTAAGTACAAGGAAAAAACGGTAAATTTGCCCAGTTGTACTTACGAGCATCTGTGAAAGGTCATTGTACTGAAGATTGATTATATCCAATGGACATAGAAATATATCTGTGGTAAGAAGAGTTCAGCTGTCGGTCTTTAGTGGAATGCCTGGCAGTTAACGAATGATGGATATCGTGGCTAAAGAGTTTAGTCAGTTATTTATGTACAGTTGGAGCTTTAAGCCATAGGTTCATAAGGTCTCCTTGGTAGCTTGGATACAAGTTGAGAATTTGTTTTTGGGTCAGTTTGAAATGTTCAAATTGACAAAAAGAAGTTCGATTATATATGATATTATTGAACTAGTTAATTATATATGATATAATTGACTTTATGTATGAAATACATTAATTTGGAGGAAATTGGATATAAATATGATTTATATCTAGTGGAGAAAAAAATACTTTGATTAATATATGATATTAATCCATAGGTTATGAATATAATGTGATTATATTTATTATTTATTAATTGAACAGTCATGGGATAATTGACCAGCGTCTCTTCTGTTTTCGTAACTGATGAGTAAGATGAAGAATCGTTGTGAGACGCTTAAATAGCTCACGGTGTGTTAAGCATTAGATGGCATAGTGTTTAAGAGGTCATCGCTTAGTAAATCAGAACCTATACGATAGTGCTGCTTACTAAATGATCGTTTACACCCGCGTGCGCCATTTACTAAACGACCGCTTATCTTTTCTAAACGATTGTTTCGTGCCCGAGCTTTACTAAACGATCGTATAGTTGATCGCTTAGCTTTTCCTACATGATTGTATACTTCACCTAAACGATCAAGCATTTTGTCTATACGATAGACGAATCTTTCTCCCACTTGCTTGATCGTTGTATACGATCTCTTTTCCTTATCCTCTCTACCAAATCCGAACAAAGTCGACCCTTTGGATTCTGACTTCGAGAATACTGAAGGCTCCAAGCAGTGGTGTCATCTCCATTTTCTTGTGTTCGTGTAGACGACTGGGGTGTTGCTGGATGATTACTTGCTGGTCTAGCAAGAGCGAAAGGTTGTTCGTGGAGAGAGCAAGATTTCAAGTGAAGAAAAGTCTTCAACTAGTATGTACTCTAAGTATCTTATTTGTTGACCCTTTAAGCATGCCAGTAATTTTGTGTTGTTAATGCATATCTGTTTGTCTGAATGTATATGTGGAAATTTTGTCACAATGAAATGAAAAGATCTGCTTCCGCTCATAGGTACTCTTGTACAAGAGTTTCTTTAGTCTGATCTTTTGATCTATGAAGATCTGAATGCCTAGAACAAACGTCACATCTCCTAAATCTTTCATTTGGAATTGGGTCGCTAACATTTCTTAATTTTAGTCAGCAGACCTACATCATTCCCAATTAGTAGGATATCATCTACATACAACACTAGAAAGGCTATTGAACTATTGATGATTCTCTTGTAAACACAAGGCTCATCAACATTTTGATCAAAGCTATAAGATTTGATCGCAATATCAAATCTTATATTCCAGATCGAGAAGACAGACATTTTCTTTGGGAGAAATTTTAAGTTTTTTATTCTAAGTTATCGCAATTTTAAACATTTCAGTGTTAAGGAGGGCTTTAGTTGCTAATGGTCTTAGAATATATAAATTATCTTCCAACTTAGTAGAACAAATATTGATACCATTTTTTAAAATAAACGCTTTATTTACATCAAAGAAAATAGAATATCTATGTTACAATAAACACTTTATAGAAATTAAGTTCCTCTTTAATTTAGAAATAACAAATACATTTTCTAACTAAAAATTTTTCTATTATGTAAAGTAAGCCGGAGTCCTCCCACTGCCACAATTGAGACGACGTGCCCAGTTTCAACACACATTGTCATCACCTTAGCATCTAGTTCTCTTCAGGAACTAACTCCTTGAAATGAAGATAAACATTGTTAGTAGCGTCTGAATCAATTATCCTGGCAGAATTATCATTCTTCACTAAATAGGTCTCCACTAAATAGGTCTGTAAGGAACTTTTAGGCAAAGATTCGAAGATAAAGTTAGCGTGATTGGCCTTAGCGTGACTGGCCTCATCGATGACAGACCCATTCATCTCCGCCATGTTGAAGTGGACCATCATGTTGAGAACGTGTTCTCTAACAGATGCCCCCTCTTGCATACAGGTATTAAAGATACGTTTTAAAGCATCATGCCTGAGTTGTGCGGATGGTTGTCCGAACATCCCCCGTAGGGACTCCATAATCTCATGGGCAGTGATCATGGGCTCATGCTTCTTGGCCAAGACCTCAGAAAGACTTGCCAAGATGTCGCTCGGGCCTTCTCATTTGCTCATACTCAACGCTCATATGCCTTTCGAACGTTTCGAGTGTCGTTTTGAGCTGGTACAAGAGGACAATCCTCCATAAGGATAAATCTAAGGTCATCAATGATTAAAATTGTGTTGATTGTGTTTTTCCACATAGTATAATTTTCGCAAGTAAGTTTGTAAGCAGTAAGTAAATTTATTGTCGCGAAAGTCATAATGTAATTTACTGAAACCATACAATTTATTTATATTAGTACTCTATACATTAACCCATTTGCAAAAAACAATTAAATTTAGCCAAAGAATCTAATGCACCCTGAGTGACATCTATTTTGCAATGATGTTTCAGTGAGACGGGACAAAAACCATTGTAGGATGATCAAATACCCCTTCACTGAAATGAGACTATCTCAACCAAACGACAAAACAGCTCCTTGTTACCATAACTATCAGTCATTATTGTTCGGTCCAAAGATTGTTAAACTCGCTTAACATTTTCTTGTAAGTGTAATCCCTCATTTTATATTCTAGCGTTTTGCCCCAATGAGCCAATCGTAGGAAAAACTGGTTGGAAAAAAACTAAAGCAACCTTATCCATTTCTGGAGTTTGAAGTAAAGAATCATGCAAATATCATTCGTAGGGGGACACAAGCAAAGGTGCCTCGAGGCCGAGCATGAAACTTTACTACAAACTAATGAGAGAGGCCGTGGGATGTATTGACACACATCCCACTCCCACTTACTATAAATACTCTCTCCATTCACCTTGATATTAACTTATATAAATACCATCCATAGGGGGACACAAGGAAAGGTACCTCAAGGTCAAGTATAGATCCCACTGAAGAAATTGGTGAAGGTCCTTGAACGGAAGTGGGGATCGATCACAAATCTCATTTTTTACAGAACCATACAATTTTATAGAATCATTATGCATCAAACGAAAATTACAACATGCTAATGAATATTAAGAAAATAGAGATAAGAAGGATACTTACCCTTGAAGATCTAATCTTCACATATGATTTCTCCTCTATAAAATGGTCACGAACTCAAAACCCTAATTTGGACACCACCACTCAGAACCTCTTGTATTCTCTGTAGAGGAAGAAAATCTCTAAGTAGTTTTATGGGCTCTTAGGTTTTTGGAAGAGAGGGAAAAAAATTGAGAGGAGAAGAGTGGGAAGGTCTATACTTTTCTGAAGATTTCTTGCAGAGAGATCGTTCTATAAAAATCTCAGCCATCCAATTTTTTGTGAAGAAAATACAAATCTCATAAACACTTTTCCTTACACGTAGTGGGTTGAGAGAAATTAGGGGAGGGAAGTTATTTCCCTCCCATTAATTCAAAAATAAAAATAAAAATAAAAATAAATTAATTTAGATTGAAATAAAACTATTATATATATAATAACTATCTTAATATATATATATATATATATATATATTAAGATAGTTATTATATATATATATGACATTAAACATATAACCTATGGCTTAATATTGTATCACATACAATATGACCTATAGTCTTACTTCTCTCATCGATGGTATTAAATATAAATTTCATTTATATTAAATTTAATTATATGAATCCAATTCACATAATTAATATTTGAATCATATTCAAATATTTATTTCCTCTCAAAAACTTTATATTATAATGTATCAAATACATTATAGTAATTATATCTTATATAATTAAATTAAATTATATATCACATATAGCTAATTCTGTCAATTAATTTGAACGATTCAAATTAATCCAAAATTGATTCTCATTTAATCCTTATTGAGCTATAGAAGGGACCTCGTTGACCCGTAAATTGAAACTTCGATGGTACTTGAATAATTAACTAAACTTCTTTAATTAAATTATTCAACACCCATTAACTGTCAAACACTCTACTCTAAACCAACAGTTGCACTCTTCGCACTACAAATATATTTCCCAGCTCTCCAATCAGACGAATCCTCAAAATGGTGGGCTTTTTTAGTCGGCGAACTGGCCACTCTTATCCATACAAATCAAAGGACTGCCTTCATAGGCAAGAGTTCACAACTCCTTTAGGATTCAGGTTATTTCATATGTGGTCATCCTGGTGAAATGTAAGTCTCAATTATGAATGACGTTACATAATAAGACTAGTCATTTCATGGCCTGATCTTATACAAACTCCTTTATATAGAGTACTCCCGCTCACATGTCTCCACATGAGTGATCGGGATCAAATTATTTGTAGCACTTTACAACAATTGTAACATCTACAAAATCGGTCATACTCGTAGTGTCATTAGGATAAGGTAACTAGCCTTATTTATCTACTACAGACCATTTAAGTTATCACTTAAACATGATTCACTTAAACATGATTCACTTATATGTCTCTACACATATGTTTAAGCTACAGAAGATGACCTTGAATGTTAGTTTGTTGGTTTATGGGTTTAATGCTACTAAATTTCAAATAAATCATCTCATATTTTATTAAATAAACAAAATGTTTGTACAATACAATTACAAACTATAGGACCCTATGAGATTTAGGACATTAACTCCAACACTCACAGTGTGGACTTTTAAAGAGAAACGTAAAAAGGTAAAATGAAGTATCATATACCCCATTTTCTTCCCACTAAGTGTTTTACCTAGGGTTATTTAACTTAGAAAAATCCGGCTACTAATTTTAACTAAGTGATTATTTAAATTTGCCCAAAAGTAACACTTACTTTGGATAGTTAAACAACTTTTATTGATGTTTATTAAACACTTTAATAAACTTTAATCAATAATTGCATACTTGTAGCAAATCTATCTAATTCACCTTTTCAGGTAAGTTCTCAAGTAGGGGTGTCACGTTTTCGTCAACTTAAATAGCCCAGCCTAGACAAAACCAATCTTAGACAAAAGGTCCTTTATAGATACATATGCTACAAATTTAATCTTTTAATTAAGACCAATTTAATCCTACTAAATTGATTAAAAGATTAAACTTGATTTCTAATCTCATTAGAAATGTGATCTTAATTCCTATATGAATCATATTTTAAAACTATTTTAAAAAATATTTTAACCTAAGGTTTGTATGCAATTTGAAATTATTGATTTTAATTTCTAATTTCATTTAGTTATAACTTTTATAAAATAAATTAAATAAATTAAAACCATACAATTGCATTCATTGACATACTTAGTAAAAATATAAGAATTATAAAATTACCTAAAGTAGTGTCATCATTCATGCAATTCTATTTCAATAATAAACATAGATAACACTTATATATTAAAGTAATGAAATAATCAATGTCATACAACCATCCATACATCCATACTATATAACTCATATAATATAAATGATGCATGGATATGTTATTAATGTATGTACGCATATATTATAACATTTATATTATATGATGCATGAGCATGTTATAAATCTAAAATCATGCAATTTTATATGGAAACATTTATAATATAAATGATGCATGAAATATGCATAACCTATGGTGGGATTTATTCTATATGGCATACATTATGGCATATAAATACATAAATTAAATCATACATGAAATGCACAATTTAAAACAATTATTAGACCGAGATTGGACACCTAAATAATTAATTAAATTAATATAATATTTATATTAATTTAATTAATAAAAGGAACTAACTATTACAAATAAAGAATCAACCGATTCGAAACAAGTGAACCAAACTTTGAACCACTCAAACCGAGCTGAACTGCAAGCAAACTAATTGACCAATGATCTGATCTTCTGTCTCGGCCAACAACGATTGCCTAGTGACAATCACCTAGCAATCACCCAGCGATTGCCCAAATATTGTACAGTCGTGAAAACTTTCGTTTTTCTACTCCATTTTGGGCCTCGTTTTCTCTAGAAACTCACAAGGAATATCTCGATTAACAACGATTGCCTAGTGACAATCACCTAGCAATCACCCAGCGATTGCCCAAATATTGTACAGTCGTGAAAACTTTCGTTTTTCTACTCCATTTTGGGCCTCGTTTTCTCTAGAAACTCACAAGGAATAGCACGAGCGATTAGAAAACAATGAATTACAAACTCTATTGCAAAATATGCCCAAAACACGGTCCCTTACAAACCAATTTTATAAAATGAAAGCGATAAAACTAAAAGGTCAATCCCAAAAGCATCTATAATTGTAAACCAAAAAATACATTCCATACAATTTTATCATATGAACACAGAATGCAAAACCCACCAATACTGTAAATTGATTTATGAAATAATAAAAATTAGGGATCACAACCTGACTCTGATATCAATTGAAGGAACCTATGAAGGTCCTTGAGCGGAAGCATGGAGATCAGTCCAAGTTTTATTTTCACAAAATCAAAATTACAGATTACAAACATTATGCATAATCACAAATATACAACATGCAATCAAAAATCTAAAAGCCCACAACTCCTTCTCCGGATTTGTCACAAACAATCACATTGGAAAAACGACCTAAATGAACACCACCATAATAAGAACTTCCTGTATTCTCTATTGGGATGATAATCACTAAGGAGTTGTGGGCTTTTAGATTTTTGGAAGAGAGGAAAAAAATTGAGAGGAATTCAATTTTTTTATTTTTTTTTTTTAGAGAAAATTTTGTCTTTTTGGAATTGGAAGAGCACACCTTCCACACCACCACATACATGGATTAATAGAGAGAAATAGGGGACCCCCTCCCAAAAATATTTTCAAATAAATTAAAAAAATACTTCAAAAAATCATTTAATATATATTTACATGATAACTATCTTATCATATAATATATATTAAACTATATGTTATATCAAATATAACACATAACTTATAGTTTAATATTGTATCAAATACAATATAACCTATAGTTTTAATTATCTCAACAATACATGATGTTTAATATAAATCCTATTTATACTAAACTTAATTATATGAATCTAATTCACATAATTAATATTTGAATCAAATTCAAATATTTATTTCATCTCAAATAATGTATCAAATACATTATAGTAATTATATCATATATAATTAAGTTAAAAATTAATTATATCACATATAATTAATTTCCTCAATTAATTTGAACAATTCAAATAATCTGAAATTGATTCTCATTAAATCTCTGTTGAGCTATAGAGGAGACCTCAGACCTGTAGATTGAAGCTCCAATGGTACTTGAATGATTAATTAAACTCCTTTAATTAAATTATTTAACATCCTTTAACTGTCGGGCACTCCACTAAAAACCGACAACTGCACTCTTTGTTGGGAATGTCCTAGTACTCACAGTTCGTGTTAAACATTCTATTTATCAATAATAATGACTTGCTGATTTTGCATTTTATTATGAAAATCTAATAAACATATCCTTGGTATAGTCTGAATACTGTAACTTTATGTAGTGACATAAACAGAATCAAGTTAATAGTATATAGAGTGGTCTAACAAGTATATGGATGAAATTGGGTATCTCATCCTGGTAACACTATTGGATACAACCCACTCTGTAGTTGTTACAAGAAGTGGTAAAGTGCTACAAATGATGTGATCCACAGATCGTTCATGTTGAGACATGTGAGTGGGGATGTCCTATGCAATGAGTTTACATATAGACTAGACCATGAAAATAGTCATTTTTCTTTATAACGACCATCTACTGTTAAAACTGACTATTTCATTTATCAAATAACCTAGGTTAACTCGTTCTTAATCTTGAGCTAGCTACGAACTCCTATTTGTTTAGGATTATCCTTTGATCTGCAAACAATGAGAGTAGTCCAACAACACTACTCAATAAGCTTCCTGTTTTGGGGGATAAGACCGGATGAATAGCTGGGGACATAGCCTTGTAAGATGGAATTCACTCCTACTCGATTTAGGATTAGCAGATAGGTTGTTCTCTTAAGTACTGTTTCCAGGTATTGAACAATCGGGGCCCCGCCTTCTCATGATAGAGAAAGGATCTAATTCATAAGGATTATGAATCAGAATTGTTCATTAAAGGGTCAGTGGGAACATGAGGAACAAGACGTATTCATAAGGGTAAAACGGTTATTTTAACCCAGTTGTGATTACAAACAACCTATGAAGAATCGACTTACTGATTATGGTTATAAAGTAGACATAATATATCTACAGTGAGACGAGTTCAATTATGGCCTATAGTGGAGTGTCCATTAGTTAATGAATGGGAGTTAGATCGGTTTAATGAGTTTAACCGATTAATCTCAAATCGTTGAAGCTCATGATCTGTAGGTCTGCGAGGTCCCCCTACTAGCTCATAAATATTTAAGCTTTAGAGTAGCTTGAATTAATTTGAAACGTTCAAATTAAAAATTAAACGGAATAGGATAATATATATTTAAATATGATATAAATATATGAAGATGGTTTTATGAAAAAATTAATTTAATATTTGATATTAAATTGATTAGTATTTTTTTAAAATTAATTTATGAAATTACTTTTTAAATTTTAAAATCAAATTTTTTATTTTAAGATTAAATTGGAAAATTGGAAAACATTCTATAGAAATTTTGAGAGAAAATTTCGGCTAAAGAAGAGTTCTTCAAAGCTGGGTGCTGTGAGCTTTTCCTTCTGTTTTACATTGCTTCAAGTTATTCTTGAGTCCCACAACTCGATCTAAAACTCCAAGAGGATAGTGGAGAAGATCTTAAAGTGGTTCACGGTGATCTTTGGAGAAGATTGTTGCTGATTGATCGAGATCTTGAAGAGTTCTACAAAGGTATGATCTAAAACTCTCTTATTTAGATGAGCATGCTTAGTTTCTGCCAAAATTAGTGAATTTGAATACTTATTGATCTTTGTTACTTTCATTGCATGTTATTACACTCTTACACTATTTGCACTACAGATATATTTTTATGTCCATTGTATATAACCAGTCAACAGCGTGATGCTCCTTCACAAATTGCTCATAAGTACAACTAGGTCAAAATTACCGTTTTGCCCATGTTGTTACATCTAACTCTTTAAGTACCATTGATTCCTCTAATGAATAATGTCATAGTCCAACTATGACCAAACGTCTCTCGAGCCAGGAGATAGTGTGACGCTACATTGTTCAAGCCCCAGAATCATCCCTTAAGGGAGCAATTTATCTACTTTCTTCGATATTGATGAAGGAGTGAATTCCATCTTGTGTAGCTGTGTTCCCAGTTTTTCAATCATACAAATCTCCAAAACGGTAGGCTTATTGAGTCGGCGATCTGGCCACTCTCACCCATACAAATCAAAGTATCACCTTCATAGGCAGGAGTTCACAACTCACTCGGGATTCAGGTCATGTTACCTATGGTCATCTTGATGAAATGTAAGCCTTTATTATGAACGACATTATATAATGAAACTACAAACTACAAGACCCTACGGGATTTAGGGCATCAACCTCAACACAAGTACCATTAGAGCTTCAATCTATAGGTTCATAAGGTCTCCTCGATAGCTCGACTAGGATTATTGAGAATCAAATTAATTTTGAGTTAATTTGAATTGTTCAAATTAAATGAGGGAATTAATTATATATGATATAATAAATTAATTATATGTAATATAATATAATTTATTTGATGCATTATAATGTATATAAAGTTTATTTTGAGAGGAAATAAATATTTGAATGCGACTCAAATATTAATTATATGAATTTGATTCATATAAAAACTGTAGGTTAACTATAATATAAATTTGATTATATTAAATATTATATGTTAAATGAGAGAATTTCAAACTATAGTTTATATTATATTTGATATAAAATAAACTATAGGTTATATGTTATATTAGATATAACATATGGTATAATAGTTATTATATAATTATTAAAATATTTTTTTAAATTTGATATTATTTAAATTTTGAATTAAAGGGAGTGAGTTATGAAAATAACTTCCCTCCCCCTTTTTCTCATAATCGTGGATGTGGAGGTTGGGATAGAAGAGATTCATCTCCTCCATTTCCGATCAACGCAGAAAATAGAGACAATGTGTTTTTCTTCCTTTTCTGGGTGTTCTGCAAATAGCTCCTCTCACATCTTTTTTTCCCTCTCCCAAAATAAATCACAGAGCACAGAACTTCTGTGGTTTCTCACCTCAAAAGAGAATAACGAGGTTACACTGTGGTTGTGTTTGATTTTTTTTCGTGTGTTGCAGAATTTTCTAGAGGAATTTCGTGAAAGATTTGTGACTTCAAGGATAAGTATATCATAACCGTAATTCATCTTCTCATTTTATTTTGAAGCATGCTGTAAATTTGTGATTGCATAATGTTTTCGTATTCTGAGTTTTTACATTTCTTTAAAATAAAATAATTGGGACCCGATCGCCTTCTGCTTCAGTTTTCACAAACCTTCACAAATTAAATAAGGAAATTAATTGTATAAGATACAACTAATATAATGTAAATGGATACATTATAACATAAAGTTAACTTTGAATAAGATTCAAAATTATACTTTATAATGTGTGAGAGATAAATATTTGAATAAGATTCAAAAATTAATTATATAAATAAGATTCATATAGTACTATAAGTTAAAATTGATGTGAATGAGATTCGTATTAAAACTATATGTTATAATTAATATGAATCATATAAAAAGTATAGGTTATGTGAATGGTCATTATTTTCAAATTAAATTAAATATATGATATTTAATTGATTAATGTTAATTTAATTGTATATTAATTTTGATTTAATATATAATTTATTTAAATATAAAATAATAACTTCATTGGGAGTTATCGTGTAAAATGGGAGTTTAAACTCCCTCTCTAACCAACTCACTCTCAAGTAAAATGGGAGGGAGGAGATTCATTTTGAGAAGTTTCAGTTCAACACATAGATCATTCCGAAGAGAAACAGTTTTCTCTCCATTCCTCAAGAAACCCCTCTCATACAAAATCACTTCTCCTTACCAAATTAAGGAGCCCACACGTCGTTGATTCTTTGTCCGAAAAACAGCTAGAAAACCCAGTGGTGGTGTCCCAATTTGTTTGTTCGTGAAAGGCATTTTTCAATTCAAGGGAGATTTGTGTTCATGCTGTTTAGTTTTGAGGAAAGGAATTATGAAAAGAAAAGTTTTCAAAGATTAGTTCTTCATATCATTTTCTCCCTAAAGGCAAGCTGTAATTATAAAGGTTTATCCCGTTCTTCTATGATTTTTCTATTTTTTTTAGTCTTTCGTATTGAATTACATTGGCACGTACGTTTCCCAAGCTTCCGCTATGGAATTTCATTCTTTCAGAATGAATAGTGACAAAGAGTTGATGGTGGCGACATTGAAGCACGTCATTCGTAGCGGTGAAGCATGAACTGGACGAACAAATTCGGTTGGAAAAAAAAGGCGTGAGTCAGTATTGAACAACGGGCGGCAGTGTCTCAGACGAGTGGTTTGCGGTGATTCAGAAGTGTGCGATGGTTGGAAAAAGTTCCTATCTTCGGTGATGATGGGCGACGTTAAGTTATAGAGATGAGAATGAAACTAAACTCATTGTTGGTGTGTTGACAACGGGTGGAAGGGATGGGCAAAAGCAAGGAGGCGACACATTGTAAGAGATGTGTTTGTGGCAATAAATAGAGACATGATGAGAGCGATGACGTGCACTGCGAATGGTGAGCAACAAATCGACATTCAATGTGATGTGAACAAAGCAAATCGGAGTACGAATGAACATGGATTTCAAAGCAGAGGAAGGACGCCTCAGATCTGGATGAGTGAGTGACAGATCCACAACCCACGACCTGTAGATCGGGGCAGAGACAATATTCCAAGAACTCGATTTGATCAATGCAACTAGAGTGAAGCGGCACGAGGCGATGCTGGAGGGATTAAACGTAGCTGAAAGGCGACGCGCATGAGAAGCTGAGTGCAACAGTCTTGTTGAAAGGCTCACAAGCAGATCTTACGAGTTCATGTTGGAAATGGAAAGACCCTTAGACGATGAACAGGACAGCAACAAATGATCAGGTCACGACAGTCGAGCAAAGAATAAAACCTGCAAAATAGAAGCTCGTTATAGGCTGAGTCGCGGAGATTGCTCTCTTTAAGACATTTCACGACTCTGCCCAAGTGCAAGCACGTCAGCAATACTGCCATATTGTCCCCAGGATGACTGCTCATTATCCACCAAAACACACACCCTTTCTGAAAATGGAAAGTAGAAGAGAAAGAGAGAAGAGCTTTCAATTAGAGAATGGGAGGAAGTGGAAAATGAGTTGTGCTCTGAACTATTGAAGGCCACGCCTTTTATAGGCCTTCACCGTGGAGCTACTGCGTAAGAAAGAGGCGGGCAGCCACAGAACATGCAAGGCTGTGTCGAAAAAAGTGATCAGAGGACAAAGTTTTTCCCGTTTTAATTATTAAAAGAGATAAAAATAATAATCACACACATGCACCTTGCCTCGCCCGCCCGATTGGACAAACGACGACAGAATGTGTGTAGGATGTTCACCAAACCCACATTGGTCTATCTCCTCACTCCCTCCAAAACTTGGGTACCCTTGGGGTCTAAACCCAAAGCCCAAGGTTGGAGTACAAAAGGGAAGCCTCCAAATCAAAATTTTCGAATGTGGTATTCTCCAACTAAAGGTTAGTTGCCTTTTATTTTTGAAAATCAAATTTTCACCCAACAATCCCACACTTGAAAATTTAAACAAAAGAGAAGAGCAAAAAAAATTTATCGAGCAGTTTCAGTCAACATTGTGCATAAGCAAAGGTGTCTTACGACTTGAACATTTATGTAGTGTGATGATTCAGAATATACTAGAATAACCCTTGGTTTTGAACTCTATCTCTAACAACATCTTATGCAGAATGTCATTAGGGTGTAGTACAAAAGCTCATGCTTTAGGCCTAGCACGTGTATTCTAGTTTAGTGAACGCCCTAGAGGGTTTGCCTAAAAACTCTATAGGAAGCGACCCTCACTTCCACATTCACATAGGTGAGTCTATCAAGAATACTCCTATAGCTAGGTACCTCACTTATCATCAAGTATAGATCTCATTAAGAACTGAGTTCAACCTTTCTTACGCTTCAGGATATCATGCTCAGACTCTAAGTCATAGGAATGGAACTCTGTGTTTGGTTTAGCATGATTCACTATATGTGATCAGATATTACCCATTGAACCTGTTTCTTGGGATCTTCAGTCTACAGGTTGGGTTTTCCTCACCGTGATTCATCTTTCTATAGGCATGAGTCCTATCCTTTCTGAGGTTCTAAAAACCTTCTCTCTGGCCAGTCCTTTCGTCAAAGGATCTGTCAAATTTTCATCAGTCCGTATATGATCCAGTTTAACTGCACTAGTAGTGAGAAAGTCTCTAATGGTATTGTGCTTACGACGTATTTGTCGTCTCTTTCTGTTGTAGTAACGGTTCTGAACTTTTGTGATTGTTGTAGTACTATAATGGATCAATATAGTTGGTATCGGCTTTTCCCATAAGGGAATCTCTAATAGCAGACTTCTAAGCCAGTTTGCTTCTTCACTAGATGTTGTTAATGCTATCATTTCTGACTCCATCGTAGATTGGGCTAAAATAGTCTGTTTCTTGGACTTTCAAAATACAGCTCCGCCTACTATATTAAAGATATAGCTAATTGTAGCCTTTGAATCATCCGAAAGACAGTTCCAGTCAGCATCGCTGAACCCTTCCAGGACAGCAGAAAACTTTTGATAATGTAATCCTAGGTTTTGGGTTTTCTTCAAGTACCTCATTACCCATTCTATAGTATTCCAATGATTTTTACTAGGTCTGCTTGTAAACCTGCAAAGTAATCCTATGGCATAAACTATGTCAGGCCTAGTGCAGTTAGCAGCATATCTAAGACTATCTATGATACTCGCATACTCATATTGATTAACATTGTCACCAGTGTTCTTGAACAACTTAACACTAGGGTCATAAGGAGTGCAGGCTGGTTTACAATCAAAGTAATTATATTTCCTTAGAATTTTTTTTATATAGTGAGATTGATCCAAAGAAATTCCCTTTTCAGATCTATTCACTTTTATACATAAGATTACACTAGCTTCTCCTAAGTCTTTCATGTCGAAGTTTTCACTTAATATTGATTTCACAACATTTATGACGTGCAAGTTCGAACCAAAGATCAACAAATCATCTACATATAGACACAATATAGTGCAGAGATTATTTTCAAACTTATAGTAGATGCATTTGTCACTTTCATTAACCTTGAAACCTTTAGATAGGATAAGGTCGCCAAATTTTTCATGTCATTGCTTAGGAGCTTGTTTTAGTCCATAGAGAGATTTTTCTAACTTACACACCTTATTTTCTTGACCATGGACTACAAAATCCTCAGGTTGTTCCATGTAAATCTCTTCTTCAAGTTCACCATTTCGGAAAGCGGTCTTTACATCCATCTGATGCACTACGAGGTTATAAAGTGTAGTGAGAGAAAACAGGACACAGATTGAGGTAATTCTAGTGACAGGGAAGAAAGTATCAAAGAAATCTACGTTTTCTCTTTTTCCAAAGCCCTTTGCCACTAACCTAGCTTTAAATTTGTCAACAGTTCCATCAGGTCTAAGTTTACTCCTTAAGATCCATTTGCACCATATTGCCTTGCAACCTGGGGGTAAATCTACTAAGTTCCAAGTTCTATTTGACTCAAGTGAGTCCATCACATCATTTATGACTTCTTGCCATAGGTTGGCATTTACTGAGGACAAGGTAGCTTTCAGATCTTTAGGATCTTCTTCTATATTATAGGCCAGGAAGCCATTTCCGAAATATTTGGCGGTTCTAGCTCTTTTGCTTCTTCTAGGTTCTAGGTTGGTTTCCTCTCTAGGGTTCTGAATTCTAACTGGGGTTATACCACTTGATCTCGAGCCCTCACTATTTTTTAATTTAAAAGGAAATCTATCTTCAAAGAAGACGACATCATTTGACTCAATAATCACTCAGTTCACTAGATCATAGAACCTATAGGCTTTACTATTTAAGGCATAACTTATAAAGACGCACTCGTAAGCTCTACTAGCCAGCTTTCTCCTTTTTGGGTATGGAATTCTTACAAAGGCTAGACAACCCCATGTTCTAAAGTAAGACAAGTTTGGTTTCTTATTCTTGAGAATTTCGTAAGATGAAGTTTTGTTTTTAGACTTTGGGATTCTATTTAGGACAAAACACATGGTAAGGATGATTTCACCCCACCAAAAAGATGCGGCTCCTGAACTAAGTAAAATAGCAACTACTAGCTCAACTAAAGTTCTATTTTTCCTTTCGGCTTTTCTGTTCATTTCAATAGAATAAGGTGCGGTCTTTTCGAGTATTATTCCATATGAGTTAAAGAACTCATCAAAATTATTCGATTCATACTCAGTTCCCCTATCACTATGAGATATTTTAACCTTTCTATTAAATTGATTCTGTACTTCAGAAACAAAAAGTTTGAAGGTATCGAAAGCACCACTTTTGTTTTTCAGAAAATATACAAAAATAAAATCAAAGCAGTGGTCAATAAAAGTAATGAAATATCTTTTACTATTCCTAGTCAAGATGCCATCAAATTCACATAAATCATAATGAATTAAATCTAGAGACTCGAAAATCCTAAATACAGATTTATGCGGAGTTTTAGTAATTTTAGCCTGACTACAATACTCACATTTATCAAATTCATTCGTGGATAACTTAGGTATCATTTCCAGTCTAATCATGTTACTAATTAAATTCTTATTCACATGACAGAGTCTAGCATGCCAAATATTCATAGAACACAGCATATACACAGAAGATTTCATTTTATTAAGGTCTAAATTTAATTTGAATATTTCCTCAGTTGCATACCTACGAATACATTATTTTTGGTAAGGGTATATAGGTCTGCCCCTATAGTTTGAGTAAACCCAGCCTTGTTGAGGAATAGCCTGAGACCAAATTAATCAACGGAGTGTGCAGGACGTTCTCCAATGTAAAGGTCTTTTCAGAGGTAAACTTTAGTTCCACCTCACTGGTTCCAACAACTTTTGTGGAGTAGTGATCTCCCAATAGAATATTCTTATCCTTAGTTTCAGTATAAGTTTTAAAGAGACTAAGGTCATGACAGACATGGCGCCTAATGCCACTGTCTATCCACCACCCTTCACAACCACCTATCACATTTACTTCTGTGATCATGGCGACTAACAGTTCTTCTGTTAGGTTCGCCTGACCCGCAGGACGATGCCTGTTTCTACAGTTCCTTGCCATGTGCTTAATTGTAATTAAAGCAGAGGAACTATACCGTTTCTCCTGAAGGGTGCTTCTATTTTTTCTGTTGGTTCTGGTTGCTGGAGCCACGGTTCTGACCTTTCCTCTTTGTCCTCTTTGAGTTTTTGTCAGGTTTTACCACGGTAGAGGCGGGTTTTCAAGGTACGGCGTTCACCTCCTCCCTTTGGTCCTACTTCCAGGCTTCCTTCTTAATCCTTAGCTAGGTGATAAGACTCTCCAAGGAGAACTCCTTGGTCTTATGCCTCAAAGTATTCTTAAAGTCCTTCCACAAAGGGGGCAGTTTATCAATAATAACAGCAACTTGGAATTGTTCGTCTAGAGGCATACCTTCAATAATTATCTCGTGGGCTATCTTCTAGAGTTCATAGGACTAGGCCTCCATGGATTTGTCATTCGTCGTCTGGAACTTGAGATAACGACTAACAACATATTTCTTTGACCCGACCTCCTCGCTGTCATACTTCTTTTGTAGAGCATCCCAGACCTCCTTTGTTGTTTTCATTGAACTGTAGTAGTCATACAGTTCATCGGTCAAACCATTTAAAATAAAGTTCTTACAAAGAAAGTCTTTCTCCTCCCAGTCAACAGCTTCTTTTATCTGTTGTTCAGTTGGCTCTTCTAGTAGGACAATTTGTTTATCTCTAGTACAGGTGTCGACAACTTTCTTGACGGTGAGAAAGAACAACATCTTTTGCTTCCACCATTTGAAGTTCGCTCCTTCGAACCGAAATGGACGGTTGAGCTCAGATATCATAACATCGTTGTTGCTAGTGGGGGTCATTAATAATCTTTTCATTTTTCATTTTTTATTTTTAAAAATTAAACCTATTTTCTATCCATTTCTTATAATATTTTGATCTCTTTTAAGTATAATGGTTAAATTTTTAATTAAAGTCTAAAAAAAAATTTTTAAAAACTATTTTTTTAGTTTTTAAATTTTGACACCATTTTTTAAACCATTAATAATAAAAAACAATAATAATAAAGGAAGAATTTTATAGTGAAAATAGTGTCAGTAGGTTTAATTTTCAAAAATAAAAGTGCAAAAACCAAATGGTTACCGGATGGAACTTAAATTATTTTGATTCATTGATTTTTATTATATAATCAAAATATTTTTCTTAAAAATTGATTAGAGATACAATTTATAAGTAAAAGCGAGGTTGTCGAATTTGAGGGAAAAAAATAGAGAAGAGATTGTAACATTCAATTATAATTTGTTGTTTGATAGAAACACATGTTTCAAATAGTGTATTTATTGTGTTCATAATTTTTGGAAACAAAATTTAAAAACAAATAAAATGACAATTAATTTTTTTTATGATAGACTATTTTAAAAGTGGTTTTTGAAAATAAGTATACCAAAAATGTTTTCATTGTTTTTCTTGTATTTTTTTATTTTCAAAACATAAAAAACGAAAATAATCACAAATCAAATAAGTATCATTTTCTTTTTTATTATCATATTTTAAAAGTATATATGATGTGAGTACCAAAAAAAAATATTAGTTGAAAAAAAGAAAAACAATAAATGTTTAGCTAAAATACACGTGCATGCACATTTGCTAATACAAGTTATACACTATAAGTGATATTAATTATTTGTTGTTCATATTAAGGGTATTTCTATAGTTTTCATATTTAAATATTTTCTTATTTATTTTTTAATTTTCCTACGATATGTTGCTTTCTATTTTAGTTTGCCTATATATATTATTTTTCATTCCGAATTATCGACAACATTTCTTTGATCAGTTGAGTCATTTTTAGATTGACAAAATATTTTTAAAAATTAAAGGTTTAAAATTGAAATATCATTTTAATCCTTATTAGGTTTCATTCTATTTTAGTCAGTATATTTTTAAATGTCCAATTTCAATAAATCTTAAATTTAGTTTTTATCATTATTAAATTATTTATTTAAAAAAATATATCTTTTCTTAACATTCCTTTATAAATTATGGAATTATATTTCCATAGTGCCTTTTATGGCATGAAAATCATTATTATTATTTAGCCACTTTCCATATAGATTAATTTTAAATAACTAAATTTAAGATTTATGAAAATATACAAACAATTAAAATGGAATGTATGATTTTTTTAAACCATTAAAATGGAATGGATGGTTTTTTTTTTCTTTCTAAATATAAGTAAATAAATAAAAAGAAAAGAAAAAGAAATGTATAATATTTTAACTAAGATTTAGCATTTACGGTGACTACTATATACGATAACAAGATTGTTTACTCGGTGACATTACCTACTTAAGATAATAAATCTCAAGTAAACTCTAATTTTCTCTCTTGCATTATAACTTTATAATTTATAGATAGAATGAATTGTCTCAATTATCAATTTTATGTTTATTTAGTTTAATTATCTGTCTATTTTTTTATGTCACGCCCATATTTTGTTTCACTCGATCTTGTGAAATAGGAAGAGTCTTAAATTGTGGTCAAATTATGTATAATGAGATGCTTTTTTTTTCCTTAACCATTGAGCATCATTCAATTGTTTTATTTTAAATAGTAATAAACATGATCTTTATGCAATCTTTATTTAAATCAATTAGTTCTTAATTATTTTAATTGTATCAACGATTACCATAGGTTGTTAATACTTTAGTCAATTTGATAAATGACAATGATAACAACAATTGTCAAGTCATGTTTCCTTTTTTTAATTGACATCTTTAATTTATATACAATGCATTTTTGTATGTCTAGGTGGTTTGTAGGTTCACATATCAAAACAAAATTACTTTTTGTTAATCGTTATCTATTAAATTCTCCAAATATAATAAATTTTAGATTAAAATATTATTTTGATCTCGATAGATTAGAGTATATTTAATTTTGTTTATATATTTTTTTTAATAAATCTTAAATTTAATTTTTGTAAGTTAATATTTATTAAAATTGATTAAATAATAATAATAACAACAACGATAAAACTCAGGTAAGAAAATAAAATGTATGGATATGTTTTAAAAATTCATAGTAAGAATGTTAATGAATTATAAAATACTTTTTTAAAAAATCAACAATAGACTAACAATAGAGATTAAAGTTAATTTTTTTAAGGTACTTGAACTAAAATTTGATATTTTAAAAAACAGAGACTAAACTTGAATCAGTCTCAAAATATAGATTTCAATATGATATTTTAACCTAAATTTGATAAGTAAAAGAATTTAATGTTCCATCATTAATGCCTTTTTCTTTTTCAAATAGTAAGTGTTCAATGTATAACAATTATGTTGTTGCTTTTTTTAAAAAAAAAAAAAACTACAATAACCGAATCCAATGTATTACTTGGATTTTTTTTAATGATCTTTGATCCAGTTATTATAATCATTAAGATCTCGTTTGTTAACAATTCCATTGTTCGTTTTAGTTTTTGAAAATTAAGCCTATTGATATTATTTTTCCTTTCAAATTTCTTTTTAATTTATCTACATTTTACTAATAGTTTAAAAAATTAAATAAAAATTTGAAAACAAAAAAATTAACTTTTAAAAACTTGTTTTTTAAAAAAAAAATTGATTGAAAATTCAATAATTATATTGATAAAGATACAAATTATTATAAAAAATAGAAAGTAAATAGACTTAATCTTAAAAAAATAAAATAATTATCCAATAGATCTCAATTTAGTTAAAGTGAACATAATTTGTGACATGTATCATCTGTGTCATAGCTATTATTTTTCTATGTTTTAATTTGATTAATGGATTTGGTGCTCACCCTTAAAATCTAAACTCTCTCATTTTGTGTGAAGTATGTAGAACTTATTTGATAAAAAAAATTACTTGGCTTATTTGATCCAAAAATTACTGGGTCCAATTGTGATTTTCTTTTTAATTTTTTGTTTTTCAAATTTATGTTTATTTCCTTTTAATTTTGCAATTACATTTTTCCCATTTAGTCAAATTCTAAAAATAAAAATAAAATTTTAAAAGTTATTTTTAATTTTTTTTTTCAAAACTTAGTTTAGGTTATTGATATCTTAGTAGAAAATATGGATAATAAAAAGCATAAAATAATTTATAGGTAGAAGTAATGTTTATAAATTTAGTATTCTTTTAAATATTTGGACTATTTCTCGATTTGTATGTGTCACCTTTGTGCAAAGGTTATGCTAATCTTCTCTATACCATTCCAATGTTATCGGAATGAAGAACCAACAAACTAAGTCCCTTTTTGGTAACCATTTCATTTTTTATTTTTTATTTTTGTAAATTAAACTTGTTTTTTCTTAATTTCTTACAATACTTTGCATCGTTCTTAAGTAAAAGAGCTGAGTTCTTAGCCAAATTTCAAATTTCAAAAGCTAAGTTTTTTTTAGTTTTCAAAACTTGGGCTTGGTTTTAAAAACACTTCTAAAATATAGCCAACAAAGCTTAGAAACTAATGGTGGAAGTGAGATTTGCAGGCCTAGTTTTCAAAAACCAAATAGTTACATGACGAGGCTCAAATGGTTATCAAACACTATGTTTTAGTCAGGCTTGTTACATAAATGGTTAATCAGACCCAAAATAATAGCATATATAGCACAAGAATAAAGGAATTGTAGATATAACACAAAAAAAGGCCCAAAAAAGACTAAAAAACCTAATGATTTTCGCTCACTGGTTTTCTCACGGCTATCAGTGATAGTTTTCTATCATCGGCTATCATTGATAACTTCTATCAATGGTTATCACTTATTCACAGGTAGACTTCTGTCATTGACTATCAATTTTGAAAGACTGACACTTAAAATCTATTAATTGATATCACCGATGGATTTATAGCTATTAACTTTGATTAGCTATCCCTTATTATCGGCTAAATTGCCGATATTCAAATAATGCTCTTCGCTATTGTTTCATCTCGGTTGGTTTCTCTCGTTATGAGGAGCATTGATCATGAATCTTTGATTATCAATACCTATTAAAGGCTATGACCTTTAAAAGGAAAAACTATTTACTTAAATTTTATAATCGATATCATTGATACACAAATATCATGAATATCTACCTAATTTTATCATTGATATCAGTGATACATAGATATCATCAATATCTATCTAAATTAAATATTATTGATATCTATCTAAGTCATATCACAATTATCACTAATATCATTAATACCAATGATATCTACCTAATTTATATTATTAATATACTACAGATGTCACAAATACATGGATATCTACCTAACTTATATTTACTAATATCAACAACTTTAAAAGCTATAATTACTAAATTCATTTTTTTTCATTTTAAATAGGGTTTTAATGAATTCTTTTCTAACATTTAAAGACATGAATGGTAGTGATAGAATTATTCGAGCAACTAATATATAATAAGCATATCAATGGCTATCACCAATATATTTATATTATTATATCATAATAATAAAATTCTATCACCGATAGCTATTAATAGCTCCTATAAGTTTTAAACTTTTATTTTAATTTTGAGTATCGAATTACTTTGTAATTACAATAGCATCCAAACTAACTATTATACACCCATGTTCATTTACTAAAGAGAAAGTGTTACCAAACAAATATTTACTAATAAATTATTATACATTAATTAATAAAAATCTATAAGTTATACAATTCTATCATCGATTTAAGTAGTATGTCAATGATAGAAGTCTATCACTGATAAACTATAATAGACTTAGTCTATCAATGATATCACATGCAATAAATGATAGAAGTTTATTACCAATAGATTTCATATTTCTAAAGTCCTACAAAAATAAAATAAAAATAAAAATCGTAGGTTCGTTATCCAATTCATTTCTAAAAAAGATGTCAAATTTGAGAAACTAAGAAAACTAGGACCCGTTTGATAACGTTCGTGTTTCTTGTTTTTCTGTTCATGCGACCGTTTTTCAATTTTTAAGAAATTAACTTATTTGATAACTATTTCTGTTTTTTATTTCTAAAATTTGAGAACGTTTCTAAAATGGAGCCAAATTTGAGAAACTATTAAAAAAACAGTTTCTTATTCCGTTTCTCTTTAATTAAAACCAAAGTTGTTTTTTGGTAGGCAGCTTCCTCCATGTTCTCTACAGGTTTTGTGATCTTAGTTTTGATTCCTAGTGAAGACTTTTTTGATCTTTTGTTTTTTATTTTTCAGTTTTTATACTTATTTCTCTTCTATATTATTTTTTTTCTATATTTATTTTTTCTTTTTCTTTTATTTCTTTTCTGTGTTATTTTTATATTTATATATTAACTTAATTTTGGATTTTAAAATTTTCAATATTTAGATTTTTTTTGAAAAACCAATATTTAGATTAAATATTATTTTGATTTTCAAATTTCAAATTTCAAGTTTTCACTATGTATATTTAAATATTTTTAATTTTAAATTCTACATATTATAATATGCATGTTTATATATTATTTTTAATTTAATTTTTCTATTTTTAGTATATTTGAAACTAGTTAGAATTTCACAATATATAAATTTTGTTTACTAAGACATTCATTTATGTTAAGTTTAATATTTTACAACCACAACGTCGACATTTATATAATAATATAATTGAATTGGATTTGAGTTGACATTAAAGACAACAAACATTAAAGGGCTTTAATAACACTATCTTTAATGTCGGTTTAAAACCGACATTAAAGCCCGAAATTATTGTAGTGAAGGTAAATTATTTAAGTGAGAAATAATATTACAAATCAAATTTTAGCAACATATGAATGATAGAAGCAATTGTATTATCATTACTAATTTTACTTCGGGACTTGTATTTTATAATGTGTTAAATAATTATTTTTCTTATTTTAATACACGTTATATATTTTTTTTCATTTTACAAATTAAATTATATTTACTATGAAATAAGAGAAAATGTAAGGAAAAAAATACAAGAAACGAGAAAAGAGAAAAGAGAAAAGAGAAAAGATTATTAAACAAGTTTCTATTTCTGTTTTTTTTTTTTCTTAATAGTTACCAAACTCCTATTTCTAGTTTTTAAAAAATAGGAAACAGGAAACCAGAAACAAGAAATAGAAAAAGGGAAAGAAAAAATGGGAACATTATCAAATGCACTCATAGTTTCTTTTAATTTTATTTTTATTTGATATTTATATGTAACAGTTTATAATAAACAGTTCAATTGACTCATATGTGTTGAAGCACGAAAAAAAAAGAAGTAAAGCAAAAAAAACCCGTAAAAATAAGAAAAATTGCAGTGGGTGGCAATTTAAGAATATGATATTTTAAAGTGTGTCACACACTTTTTACATTTTTCATATATGACACTTTTTAGTTGTACGGAATGTATCGAGTGTATCAAATGTATATCAATAGTGTATCAAGTGTATCAATTGTATCAAGTGTGTATCAGGTGTATTCGTACCTTTTTTACATGGACTAGGTTTTTTTTTTTTTTTTCCATTTTTGTAAAGTTATAAGTCTGGGCTATGAGTTAGAAAGAAGAAGAAACTAAGGGGGTGTTTGACAACCTAAGGAGAGTTGGGTTGAGTTTGATATTTTTTACCAACTCAATGTTTGACAATCAACTTTAAATGTTGGTGAGGCTGAGTTGGTTATTTTACCAACTCACCCCAACTCACTCTAACTCTCCCCAATTTTCTCTCTCTCCAATGTTTTTAATGATTCTACCAATCAGTCCCGTTGGCGATTAAAGCTACCACACTTTGGTGACATGCTCCGATGATCACCTTCGGATGACCAACTCCAACGACCAACTTCGAGCTTCGGTAACCACCTCCAACGACACTCCAATAACTAATTCCGACAACCACCTTAGTACAAAATAACTCCAACTTCCACATTCATACGACCAACTCCGATAAAGAACTCCAGGCTTCACCAACCACCTCCAACGACAACTCTAGCGACTAACTCCAACAACTACCTTCACACAAGTAACTTCACCGATATACTCCAACTACCACCTTCATGTGCCCAACTTCGACGACCACTGATAAAAATAAAACGATGGATTTATTATCCACCATTTTATCACTCTCACGTTCACCCGTTTTCCCACACGTTTTCATTACTCTCCCAACTCCCTCAATTAGTTTGTCATTCCTCTCTCTCATGCATCTTTTCACATTTACTCCGCTTCTCTCATCTTCTCTCTTCTTTCGCCTTCTGGTTTGCCTTTCTCATTTCCTCTCTTCTTTCTTGGCTCGTATAGATTTTATTTTTCCTTTTCTTTCTCAACTTCTCCTTTTTCTTTTTCTTTTTTCTTTTTTTCTTTCTATGATTGTTATTTTAGATATAATTATTCTTCTTCTATTTCATTTTTTTCTTAGATCTAAAAAATATTACCTACAACGTCCTATTATTGTTTCATTAAACAAAAGCTTAATGATATGTTTTAAACAACATATCCCTTGATGTTTTCAAATATTATATAACTCTAATGAAATAGTGGAATTTAAAATTATGACTCAGGTTTTTTTTTTTAAAAAAAAAAAATAGTTTGTACACTGATACAACATAATAGTAGAAAAAAATAGACATCAATATTTCTAAAATCATTCCACCGGTTTTAGAAAAAAAGTAAATCCATATTCCACAAATTGGTCAAAAAAAGATTATCTAATAGTTGGTGTTGTGATTTAAATTGTAAGATTTTGGTTTTTTTAAAGATTAACATTTAAGTGTCACCCTTCTATCTAAAACAATCCCAATAATTTCATTTGATGACACTAGTCAGTTCTTTTTAGATTTTACAGTAACTAATGATTTAGTTGGGTTTTTGAATGGAATAATCACAAAATTGAATTCAAAATTTTGTGTTTTGTATATGAAACTTTGTAGAGAGTTTGTTATGTTTCGAGAATGGAAAAAAATTCGAAGTTTTTTTTTATTTTTATCTTGAAAAGTTAGGAAAATACGAGTATAGTTGAAAATTAAAATCAAGAATAGCAAAAAAAATAATAAATAAATAAATAAAATAAAATCAATTTCATTTAAAAAAATAGCATCATACCCCAACTCAACTCAACTTAACTCTATCCTTAAACACAATAATTACCAACTCAATTCAACTCTACACATCAAACACAAATAATGTAACTCTCCAGATAATTTAACTGTCTAGATAATAATTATCAACTTATCTCTGCTTTTATTGTGAGACAAACGCCCCCTAAAAGATACATTCTCCTTTAAAATATGGGCACAAACAGAAATGAGAAATATTATTTTAAAAATTTACTATAATTATAAATCTTTTTAAAAGTTGCTATATTTGTGAATTCACCCATTACAATTGTTCTTTTAATAAATTTATGTACAAAAGTTAAAACTTACCTTATATTTGACTTGATACATCAATATTTACACTAAAATGTCAATTTTATTAAATTGAATCATAGACTTTCATGACTGTTTTGTATTTTTACTCTCGATTCAATTTTTCCTCGAACTCACTAGTAATTTTAACAAGAAAGAAAAGAGGGAAAAAAAATTAAAAAATCTCTCAAAACTTTTGGGGAAAAAAAAATGAAGTTGTACACAAAATTAAGTTTAATAAATGCCCAAAATATTGACCATTGAACAAATCATAGGGAGCTCACAAGTTTTAATAAAAATCAGGTTCTAGTGTTATTTTTCTTTAAAATCCCATTAATTTCTTTTACCAAACATATGTTATGCACAATTTTTTTTTAATGATTTATTTTTAAAACGAAAGTATATTATAAGGTCAAAACTGCAACACTTTGCTCAAGTCTTAGAGTTAAAATTGATTTATTATATATATATATATGTCTATACATTAAAATGTTAGTTTTTTTTTTTTTTTTTTTTTAAATAAGTTTAAAAACAAGTCACTACCATCCATCCAAGTTAAGTCTACTGAGTTAGTATTGATTTATTATTTTGTTTTTTATGTTGTCTAATTTTCAAACTCACCCACACGATTTGATTTAAATTTTTTCATAAAATAACACTTAATCCATTCATCTTTCTTTTTCATTGATTTTTGCTTTGCTTGTAACTAAAAAAAAAACACAAAACGATAAAATCGACCCATCGAACCGATCGACTATTAGTCGGATTATACACACTTTTTTGGTCTATTTTCGAAGTTAGTTTTCTCTCCAAACTAACATTGATGGATTGATATACATCCCTAGTTAGAACTATATTGACAAAGTTATATAAAATTATCATTTTAAAATTCATGTACTCTCATCCTCTTGATATAATTAGTGATTATAAGCACTTCATTACATAGGGAACCAAATTGAAAAGAATATAGTGACTTAGGCTTAGTAGTTGAAATAAATTGTATCATAAATGTAACAAAGTAGCATAATCCAATGAAATCTAATAGTTTTGCCAAATTGTATCCCAATAAGGTGTTAATAAATTTATTGGGTTCATTGAATAAGTAATGTAAGCTTTTGTCTTAAACAATTATTAATGTAGAATGCATCACTTTCAATGAAACATTGTCTAGAAATTTGGAAGTACTCCAAAAATGACCATGTAATTCCAAACTCAATCACATGTCTTCAGTTTCAAATTAGAATCTTTCCACAAACCTTCAATTCTTAATGTGAAAGTAATGGGAATGAGAATAAATTTAGAGTAATTTATGTGGGTTGATGAATCATTACTATTTTGTTAAAATACAAATTTAATCTCTCCACTTTGATGTTTATAAACTTTTAAATGTCTAAATTCAGTTTAAGTATTTTTAAGAATCTTACATTTAATTTTTACGGTTTGTTTTGTATTGATCTTTTCAAAAAGTTTTTTTTTCCAGAAAATAGCGAAGTATTTGACTATCAATCAAAATAGCTTTTGAAACATTCTCAAAATATATTTTAAACAATCTTTATCAAAAGAGTTTAAATAAAAATGACTTTTCTCAAAAACATTTTTTTTTACTTTTGTCAATCCAAAAAAGCCCTTCCTTACATGAAAATTATTATTATTATACAACCAATTTTTATAAAAGCTAACTTTAAGAGATTAAATTTAAGATTTATTAAAATTAAAGAGACTAAAGCTCGACAAATCTCAAATTATAACGATCAAAACGGTGTTTTAACTTTATTTTTTTTAACCAAACAAGAAAAAAAAAAGGTAAAGATGATCAGGATAAAAACTTTAGTGAAAATTGAGTGTAGGACCCAAAAAATAATGAGAAATATTACTCATTTTTAATAAACTTAATTACCAAAAAAAAAAAAAAAAAAAACCATGTGAATCTCTATACCTAAAACCAAAACTATAGAGAGACGTTGAAAATGGTTAATTTGACATATCACCATCCAATAATTGTCAAGTAAGGCAATTGCTTGAGGGCAATATTGAACTTTAAAATCAAAGCTACTTCATGGGGAATCTTTTATTTTGTCACATTAATCAATTGCAAAATAATGGTATTGATGGTGTTGCTTGATGGTTGTTGAAGGAATAGTCCACTTCTCGAGGTTGGAAGATCAAAATTTTTAGTGATTAATACTTTGATTGCTAGTTGAATTATTATTATTCTTTGTAGTTTAACCTAGATGCACAAAAAAAATCATTTTAAAAGAATGAATTTTTTGCGTAGGTTTCCCTTCCCTGCACTCAATCAAACCCAAAAAAGTATCAAGAAAAGAGAGCAACAAGTTTTGAGAAACTAATATTTAAAGAGATGAATATTCAAAGTCTTGCTTACAAGCGAGAAACAAAGCCTCCTAGTTTAACATAGATAACACCAAAAGAATGAAATAACAAGGATGATAAATAAAAGGAAAGAAAACAGATAACAAACCAATACATCCGAGAGAGTTGGTGGTCCTCTCCTCTAAAAGCTACCTTTACCCAAAATTTCCCTCCTCTAAAAGCTACCTTTACCCAAAATTTCCCTGCCTACACTGATTCCCCAAGCCTTCCATTTATAACAACTTTTGTGGTCCCTTGTGCATTTCCTCTTTCTCTAATGACTCTTGCAGCCAATGTCTGTTGTGCAATTCCTTTCTTGCCCACCCGTTTATATGTGTATAGGATTGGGGTTTAACAATACCACCCATCTCGAATTGCACCTTGTCCTCAAGGTGGAAGTGAGTAAATTGTTGATTCATTAAGTAAACCGACTCCCATGTTGCTTCATTGTTAAGAAGGCCCCCATTTGATTAGCCATTCATTCGCAGTCAATTCACCATTCCAACGCACGCCTAATACCATCTCGGGAACAACTTACAATTCAAGCTCCTCAGTTAGGGTTAGTGATTGATGTTGAATTTGATGTGATTGACCCAGTTTCTTCTTAAGCTAAGAAATATAAAATACATTACGAACAGATCCTTGGAGAAATATGTAAATCACTTCTCCAATTATTTCAATAATTCAGTATGAACCATAAAACCTTGCAGATAGTTTTTCACACTTTTTTCTGGCCAGGGAACATTGCTTATATGGTCTGAGCTTCAAGTAAGCCTCATCCCCCACATCAAAATGCAGTTCTCTTTGATGCAAGTTAGCCTATTTCTTCATTCAATTACGAGCCGCTACCAAGTTTTCTTTTAGGGAAATAAGAGTTATATCTCTTTCTTTCCGCTGTTGTTCCATGCTATGTTGTCTTTCTTTCCCCATAAGAAATCGGAGGTGGAGGAGGTCTGCTGTTAATTTTTTAATGGAGGTATATTTTCTATGTTAATTTTCCCAAAATTTTGTTAATTATTTGTTTTAAATGCTAATTTTGTAGGTAAAACGGTCCCCAAGGCATTTAAGAGTCATTAAGCAAAAATTAGGCAAAAAATATTAAAAAAAAACAACCAAGAAAATCAACAAATTGAAGAGAATCGAGTAAATACCCAAAATGTCATCGAGTACGTTTGTTGAGTAATCGAGTATCAAGTATTTAGCATAATACTATCGTGTATACTCAAATATCATCGAGTCATCGAGCACTATCGAGTTTCTTCTTACTCATTTTTCATCAAGTAAAAGCTATCAAGTAAAGGCCATCCAACGTCAAGCATCAACGATCGAATATAAGTCAGAAAGCTCGATTTTTAAATTGCAAAAACTTGATGCGTTCATTCTTTTTTTCGGATTTTGACCTAATTCACCCCCGCGCCTCATGACGCTATGCTGTTGGTATAAATTTTAGTTCAATTCTTCAGCAAAATAGATAGAGATATATATCATTTTTAGAGAGAAAAAGAGAAAAACCCATTTTTAGAGAGGGACTTCGAAGAGGAGAAACCCCCATATTTTTAGAGGGAGACTTCAAATTTACAGACGATTCTTGTAATTTTTTGTGAGATTCAATCAATTGGTATTCAATCTTTTTATCAAATAAGCAACTATCAATGGATTTCTTGAAGAATTTTATCATCCATGAGTAGGTGATCCTTTTTCTTGGGGAATTATGTAGATTGACATTTTCTTGATACTTTTCCTTGAATTTTCTTTCATGTAATTACTTTATTTTGAATGTTCTTGCTAAGATTTAGAATAAAATTGATTAAGATTGAATTGACGACTCAAGATAAATCAATTTTCGGATGTAAAAATTACATGGTTTTATAACAAAATTGTAATTAAGGTTGCAAGAATTAGTAGTCTTGATAGAAAATGTGGACTTCTTTTCCTCTTTTCTTTAAAGAATCTATTAATTCAGAACATTCATGCAATCAATCTTGAATTTTCAGTTTTTTTATTTCAAGATTGGAATAGTTAAGAAAACCCATGAGCTTAATGCAATTTAGGGATTAATTGTGAAATGTCTTTAGGAAGCAATTACGACCTAGATTAGGGTTAATTGTCAAACTAGCTAATTAGGGCATTAGGAATTTATTCTTAATGAACTATTGAATAATCTAATTGCATGATCCTTTGTTCAATGTTAGAATTGCCTAGTTTACATAAAATCCCCAAGATTTCATTTCAATTGAATCTTATCTCACAATCTCTCTTATTTCTCTCATCAACAAATTTCCTATATCAATTCTTGTTTCTTTTTCACTTAGTTTCTAGTTCTTAAAACAAACAACCCCCCTCTCCATTTAATCTTTTGTATTTTGGAATTCAAGTAGTTTATTTTAGGCAAATTAATAAAGGTTCTTTTGGGATCGACCTCTTACTCTACTATTACTACGTGTTAGTTCTAATTATAATTAGAGTATTATAAATTTCATTTGTTTTTGGTAAGATAGAATTAACGACGCCTATTTCACGCCAAACATCTACCATACAAGGCTTGATAAGGAATGATTCTAATGGAAATATGAAAAGTAGTATTGTACAATAATTCGGTCCATGCGATCCATTTGTTCGATTTTGTTGGTTGCTCATTGTAGAAGCATCCCAGGTACATTTCAAGACATAGATTCACCCTCGGTCTGGCCATCTGTCTAGGGGTGAAATGTCATACTTCTCTTCAACCTCATGCTCATGGACATGAACATCTCTTTATAGAAATTACTTAAGAAAATCTTGTCTCAGTCAGTGGTAATGGACTTTAGAACCCCATGGTGATGCACCACATCCTATATGAATAACTTGAAGGAACCTTTGTTAGGGTTCTTGAACGGAAGATATGGATCATCCTAATTTCCCAAAATTTTTACAGAATAGAAAATTTAATAGCGTACAGAATAAAATTATACAATTCACAAATAATACAACATGCTTTTGATAAATTACCAAGAAAAATAAATAGGGTTCAAAACCCATACCATTGAAGAACGAATTTTCAATTGAATACTCTCCAATTTCAATTGGGCAATACCACGAAGGTAACCTTAGTATTCTTTGGATGAGAATTCAGGAGTGTGTGGTGCTCCAGCTATTTAGTGAGGAAAATCAAACTTAATTGAGAGAGGCAGAAGATTGAGAGATGGAAAAAAAATATATTCTTGAAACTTACAAAACAGTTATTCTTCCCTCATGATGAAGAAGAAGAGATAAAACAAATCATCCCCTCAACCACTCTTTGCCACTAACATGATGGAGAGAAGTGTGGGAAGGGAGTTATAACTCCCTCCTAAAATTAAATTTAAAAAAATTTAAATTAAATCTATTTATTTATTTGATAAATAATTATATATATATAACTGCCTTATCATATAATATATATATATATATTAAACTATTTGTTATATCAAATATAACATATAACCTATAGTTTTAATATTGTGTCATATACAACATAATCTATAGTTTCCTTTCTCTCTCCAATGGCTTTTAATATAAATCACATAAATCTATATGTCAAATATTTTGCCATATAAACCACATACATCTCATGTATAATTAACAAATGTTGATGAACAGGGAAAAAATGTCTCAGAATCCTAAAAAAAAAAAAAAAAAAAACAAGCTAACTATTACAAAAACAAGGAGTCTCTGATTCAAACAGGCGAACTGGGTCTTGAACCGTCCGGGCGAAGCAACGCGTCATAGACGCTATCAAATGGCTCCTATCTGAAAAGACTTAGCACTCGCTCTAATCACTAGAATAGAACAGGATGGGCGTCGACATAGGTTCCACTGTGGCAAGAATTCTCTATCTCCGGCTAGAGTTCTTCATTGAAAGCGGGTTAACCATCCAGCCTGATTTTAGCCGATTCAATCCCCATATAAGGATTGACTTGTTAGAGACGAAATCAAAGAAAAAGTCAAATGCGGAATCCAGGTTGAATATTTTACTCCGGATCCAACATCGGTATGGCTGGTACTACTCTGATTCAATTCCTTTGTATCTTCTATACCGGGTCGATCTATTTATTGAAAATGTTGAAGAATCAATGAAACAACCTTTCTCCACTAATCATGTACCAAACACCTCGCGATCATCTACCCGAAAGAAAAAACACTTTGCTCAATCGCTTACCTACGCTTCCAGAGCTAAACGATCATTTAGCAACGACTGTGTACCTTTTACTATGCGATGAAGCACGAGGTACGCGATCGTGCAGCGCGCTCCACAATGCAAGCCTTATACAATTGTCTAAACGACAACTATGTGTGAAACACTATCGTCTAAACGATCTCTAAGTGAGTGCCTTCGTATCTTATATCGCGTGATCGGGTAGTTAGTAACTATGACATGAGGCATGCTAACTTCACAATCGTTTAGCGCATGCCTTTTTCTAAACGAAGAGCATCATATGCTCTCACGACGATTGTCTACCTTCAGTGTCTACGCAATCGGGCAACCAATGCTACGCGATAGAGTAAACGATTTACCCGTCGCTTAGCATTAGCTAAACAATCGTTTAGTAAATACTACACGATTGTATAGAAAAATCTTCGCGATCATTTAGTTAAATTGTGAACCCTGAGCCCTAATTTCTCTACTTGTATATGTTCTCTACTGAGACCAGTGTAGTGAGTAGGTTGATGTGAGAGTTAATGTGTAATTATAGAGAGAAAGGTGAAAAGTTAGAAGGAAAGTTTGAATTTGAAAACTTGACTCTTGGGTAAAGCTTGAAAAAATGGCTAAGTATAACCCATGTGTCGGAGGCTAGAAAATTGGCTAAGTGTTATGCCATGCGTTGGCCATTCTCATTTGGGAGGTTATTTGGGCATTGAAGGAAGCTAAGGTATGGGCAAGAGAAAAGCTATGCGTAGGAAAGCATGTAGTAGCCAAAGTCTTGAGAGGTTAGCAAAGCATGCGGCAGACTTAAGTATGCGCGGGCATGGGCGTTGGGCGTTGGAATTGCACGCACTGGGCGATCGTGTAGCAGTGAGCGGTGCTACACGATGAGTTAGGCGATCGTGTAGCAATGCGCGGAGCTAAGCGATGTGATAGGCGATCGTGTAGCAAATATGCGGAGCTCAGCGATGTACTAGGCGATCGTGCGGCAAAGTGTGGTGCTAAATGATGTGAAGGGTCGTGCTAAACGATAGTGCTATGTGTTGGACGATAGCGTTAAGCGATGGGGTGTTGGCACTGCATGATCGTCATCAGCGCTAGGCGATGACGCTACGCGATGGGCATGGGCGCTAGAAGATAACGGTGTTGTGCTAGACGATGGACGTCAGCACTACACGATGCGTGTCAATGCTACATGATGGGCATCAGTGTGCTATGCGTTGGGCGAGATCGTCGGGTGACAAGCAGCAGCATGAGGTCACTAAACGATGGGGCAATAAGCTAAACGATTGGACTTGTGTTGATCAGTATTAATCACTGATTAAAAACACCAAATGTCCTTAGCACCCTGAAAAATGAAGTGTCATGTTATGCTTTAATGAGAAGCGGTGGAAAGCAGTATAAAAAGGGGAGGTCGAACTTCAAACGATCAATTTGATCAATTCCTCCGTGAAAATTTAGAGTTCTTAGTGTTGTTGGAAAGCTCTGAGAGTTTACTTTTAGAGGTGACACTGTCGAAAGAAGTCCTCATCGGATTAAGGCCGAAAAAGGAGAAAAAGAACCAAATGTGAAACCCAGATTTCCATTATTCCCACTTAAGCAGGTGGCTAAGGAAATTAACTTAGTGAGAGTTAAATCTGATGTTGAAGTGAAGGAAATTTCTAAGTGTTGAATAGATTTTCCTTACGTAGCTTTAAGTTAAGCTTAAATTGATGAAAATTGACTAAGTGTTGGACTAGGCATTGCCATGCATTAGCCATAAAACCTTGGAGAGATTACTTGGGCCAAGGAAGAAGTAGAAGAGGGAGTGACGCATGACTTGGAGGTTAGACCAATGCATTAGGCTAAATGGATGCGTTGAAGGGTGGTATGCGGTTGAAGACAGCCGAGGGTGATGCATAGGGGTGGCACGCGGGCATGAGAGGATGCATGGGGTAAGCTAGGACACGGGGCAAGGCATGCGCTGGAGGGTGGCATGCGGATGCACAGCGCCCATGCCAAGCACCTATGCATCGATGCGGCCGAGTGAGGCCATACGTTGGTGTCGTGTGACCTTGCTATGCATTGGAGATTGACGATGGCTTGCATGATTGATACGTTGGACATAGGCCATACGATGAGCTAGGTTGGACGCATGGTGGTGGCTCTTGCGATGGTTAAGGCTTGCGATGACTGAGTAAGATGGATGCGTTGGATGATGGATGCGATGGATGCATTGGATGCGTTGGATGCGTTGGATGCATTGGATGCGATGGATGCGATGGATGCGGCAGGGTAATACTATGCGTTGATGTACTATGCATTGATGCACTATGCATTGATGATATACTATGCATTGAAAGGAGTGTTGGTCATTATCCTAGTTGAACGCATATGAAGTTGGATGAACGCATATGAAGGATGGACGCATTCAAAGACATCATCCGGACATGTGGCTTGTTAGGAGGAATTCTTAAGCCTTAAGGAAAAAGAGGTGGACGCATAAGAAGTCATGCAAAGTTGAGGGCTATGTGTTGGTGAAAGGAGAAGAAGACACCTTGGCTTGCGCTAATGTAAGAATGCGTTGATGGTGTGAAGAAAAGACACTTGGACATGCAGCCAAGTAGAAGGTGTCGGTCGTGAAGCAATCTTGGACGCCTATAAATAGAACCAAGGATTTCAAATGAGAACTTAAATTCTCTTCAAAGGACATAAAGAAGTGTGTGAGGACTAACTAGGAGAAGATTATGCGTTTATGGAAGAACGCATGCATTGGTAGCAAGACCATGCGTTGGTCAAGAAGTTCCAAGATGGGAGATGCTGTCGGACAGAAAAGACAGGAAGTAGCATCAACTTGAAACGAGGAGTTCTCCCAGAATACTCGTGCGTTTGGAGTGATTCCAAAGTCATATGAAATCTAGGAGAGTCTATTTTTCAGGGTAGGGCTGCCAGAGAACAAGCTCTAAGGGATCAGGCTAGAAATTGGGAAAAAGCCAGAAGGGTCAGGCTGTCGGGTAAGTTTGAGCCAGTCTTGAAGATTTTGAGATTCCGGCCAAACCACGAGAATTTCTAAACTAAGATTTTATGGTAAGCTTCCTGAGAAATTTTAGAACATGTTTGAAGAAGAAAATATCTTAAAATAAGTTTTGGAATTATGAGTAATATAAGCTGATAATTGAATCTGAAATTTAGGTTCAAAAGGGAACCAAGGAAACCTAAGGAACTTCGGAAAGGAAAGTTCCTAACCAACCAAGGTGAGTGGTTATTGTGTGTTGTATTGTTGATCTAATTTCTATATATAGGTAAATATATATAGGGGATAATGTTAAATTGGCATGATCAGGGATATCTGTTTCTAATTACTATGCTTGTTAAGATATTGCTTGTATGTTTGTTTTGGAAACTGAAATTGTACCTAGGGTATATAGTTAGCATGCTTGAAAAGGTACTTGACGGGAAAATATAGTCAGCTTCAGTTGGCGGGAAATGATAGTCGGTGACAACCGGTGAGAAATATAGTCAAGCTACCTAAGCATAACTAGTGGGAAAATAGTCGATGTGCACATTGGCAGGATAATAGGGTACAGGGAAAGTTTCCAGAGGAATTGTTAATACATTGCTTTAGTGTACGTATGAAAGTACTGGGGAAAATGTAGGATCATGCCAGGGATAACCAATGGTAAAACTGAGGATGTTTTTTTATTATGTGATAACCAATGTTCAAGCTGGGGATTGTCCAGTAGTTTGACTGGAAAATAATATTGAACTTGTGTTAATGTTCTTGTTGACTATGTAATGCTTTCCCAAAAGTATATTTCTGTTGACAAAGTTATTTGTTTATCTAAAGGCACCACTCACTGGGCTTTATAGCTCATATTTTTCCATGTTTTATGTTTTACACCCCCCCCCCCCCCCCCAGGTAGCAAAAGGTGAGGAGTTCCAGGGTGCTGCTATGGTCAAGGTCTGCCACAAGCCATAGTTACACTTCTTGAGGGTTTTAATGTGTTGTTGATTGTAAACTTTGTTGTTAAATCTTGGAGTCGTATAAACATTACATTGTTGTAATATAAAATGGGCCTATTTAATTAGTTGATTGTTGAATTTGTTCATTGGTATCAGAGTTATTTCCGCAAGAGTTATTAGGCAGTAAGTGTAAACTAAAGGGTTGATAACTGCTGTTAGTCATGCCCTTTCCCAGGCTCGGAGAGTAGGCTGGGACGGAGTGTGACACTAGAGGTTCTGTTCTCGGGTGAATTCGGTCCATCGTTAAAGAATTGAGTCTCTAGCACAAACCATGAGAATTATAAAGTTGGAATTTTGAGGTAAGATTCATGAGACAATTATTAACAAGTTTGTAGAAGGAAATTTCTTGAGATGAGCTCTAGAATTCGAGATATTAATTTTGAAAGATGAATCTGGAATTTTATGAAAAAGCAAGCAGCTACTTGAGTTGAATAACTGACAGCTCGAAGGAAATGCTTGGACAGACCAAGAGCTGAGCTTTTCCGTGCATTAGACCTACTGTGTAGACCGAGGAGAGCTTGCAGTGGAGTTTTGGATGCATAAGCATCCTTGAGGATGACCATATGTAACTGTAAGAACACTTAGAGAGAAAAGTGTTGGTTTCATAAGTGGTGTTGCTTTTGTGAAGAGCGGTTGGAAGCTTTGCATGAGCAAAATCTCAAAGAAATTCTTAAGTTTCTAAACCTATAGCAAGGTGCGTTGCTATGAAAGTCTTCAAGAGGAAGGCTAAACGCAAAGCTCACTTAAGGGTTAGTCTCAAAAGGGAGACTTATGTAGCAGCTGATATATGTTTTTGTATCCACAGGATTGACAGTAGTAATAGAAGCATATCGACCCCGAAGAATAGTTCTAAAAGTTGTGAGTAACTAAATATTTATAATTTTTTAAAGAAACCATGTTTTAAATAAAGATTATTCTCATGCTAGCTAGTTTTACAAAGTAATTTCCAAGCAAACCATGAGTTATGTTTTAAACGCATGCCATGTATGAAAGTTTATTGAAAAACTATTTATGTGTGTTTAATTACACAAAGCATGCGTTAACATCTTTAAAGACATGTTTTCTATTCGTTATGCTTTACATGCTTTAAAGAGAAAGTAATTGTATGAATAGTTTTACTTGAAACTCGATACCGAGAGACATTTGAGAAAGTATCCGAGCAGCTCGATACTGAGGGACAAGTTATGAGAAGGTATCTGAGCAAAAGTAGCTAAGATATGATGGTACTTAGTTATGGCCACATGCATGTAGGTAGTTAAAGTCAGAGTTTGAGCAAAAGGGTTCTCTCTTGATTAGCAATTAATGTTGGGATTTAACCACAGCAGGGTTATTCTCAACTAAGGAACAGTTTAATGTTTTATGTAAAACAACTTTATATGTTTTATGCTTGGAAAATGTTTATATTGCAGTACAAGGTTACTGTAGAAATTTATATTTCCATTTAATCTCTTTATTGTAACTTTTGCATAAGAATCAGTTTTCTTTCTTAAGTCATTCACTGGGTTAGCAAGCTCACCCCATTTTCAAATATTTTCCTTTCCCCCAGATAGTGGTCAAATCCTCAGGAGGTAGCTTTGCATCTGTTCTGCCACTCAAAGACAAAGTGATTGTAACCCGTCTGTTAGGTGGTTACTGTAAATATTGTACACGTTACAGTTGTTCATATAGGAACTAAGTTTTAGGTATCGGGACTTATGAAACTAGTAATGTAATCTCTCTAAATATTTTGTGTGTACACTTAATGTTTTTAGCCATAGAGGCATCCGCGTGTGTATGAGATTGCATGTATGTATCAGAGTTATTTTCGCTAGAGTTAAAAAGGGCAGTAAGTGTCAACAAAAGGGTTGATAACTGTTATAGTCATGTCCTTTCCTAGGCTCAGAGAGTAGTCTGGGAGGGGGTGTGACATAAATCCCAACAATTGTTTACCTGAGGTTACACGACATGACCAACTCTTGGTTTTTCTTCTTCACTAAGAACTGCATCTTCATGCTTTGAAACTTCATCACGAACGACTCAATTAACTCAAACACTTTGAATTACAGACTCGATAGTTTATTAATTATGCCCAAAAACACAAGGGCCCTTACAAATTAACACTTTGTAATTTAAAAAAAGCTTTAAACAAAGGCAATTAAACCCAAAAATATCCAACAACGCCATCCACAAACGCATTTAACAATTAAACGCAATGTAGAAAACCCGCTAAGACTGTAAAAGAAGTTTAAAACAGAAGTGAAATTTGGAATATCGTAACAACCTGCAACTGATACCAATTGAAGGAAATCGAACATGAGGATTTCCATAAGCAGCGGAAGGATTGTTCCAAATTTCAATCGTATATAAACATTATCAATTACAGTACACAAACAAAAACAACAAGCTATGCACAAAACCAAAATTATAGCATGCTTTAATAAGATCAAGGGAAGAACTTAACATATCTTTGAAGACTCATCTTCAACACCCTTGATCACAAACGCTCATTCACAGCAAGACGACAACACACAAATGCTCGAACATTATGATCGCTACACTGTACGATCCACAATAATCTCGAACACAATGATCACTCAGATCACGAACACAGCAAACGACCTCCAATAAACCTCGACAATGTTGAGTTGAGTTCGACACCACCAAAATGGCTACCTTCGTATTCTCGGTGTGAGAATCCAAAAGTATGAGCTCTGTGTAGACTTGGTTAGAGGCAGATACTGGAGGAAGAACGATCGTGTAAATGATTGAGCAAGTGGGACATGGTAGATGTATATCATACAGACGATGCCCAATTGGTTAACAAAACACTATGCGATCATTTAGCTAAAGTTGCATGATCGTTTAGCTAATCGGACAGTTGAATGTCTATCATATAGAAACACTCCACGATCATTTAGTCTCTCTGATGTTGTCGTTTAGTAAATCGTATTTACTTGACAACCTTTCCGCGAGTAATTTCTAATAATGGATATCTCAAATAACAACTTTTGCAAACTTTACTAAATTTAGGAAAACATTTTTCCTTTTATCTCACAATTACCATGAAACTACCAATAACCTCTTACTTAATTGGTTATTAGAGAAAAAGAGATAATTAATAGTATTATAAATATAAATATATATGATAACCAACTTACCATATTATATTTATAACCTATAGTTTTAATATTTCATCTCATGAAACATATAAACCATAGCTCTTTTTCTATTTAATGGCACTTAATTTAAATTTCATTTACATTAAACCTCCACTAGATGTATCTCATACATCATACCAATCATATCATATATAATTGAATTACCTCTTGTCAATTTGAACATTTCAAATCAACACCAAGAATTGATCCTCAACTCGAATCCATTGAGCTACCAAGGAGACCTTATGGACCTGTAGCTTGAAGCTCCAACAGTGCGTAAATAACTGACTAAATTCTTTAGTCATGAGAACCACCATCCGTTAACTATCGGACACTGTACTAAAGACCGATAGCTGAACTCTCCTTACTACAGATATATTATGTATCCATCTTAACCAATCAAAAGTACGATAACCCTACACAGATCGCTCATAAGTATAGCTCGGCTAATAACCGTTATGCCCCTATAGTTACATCTAACTTCTTAAGTACCACTGATCCCTCTAATGAACATAAGTCATAGTCCTACTATGACTGAGTCCACTCTTCCAAAGAGAAGCTATGGCCACTATGTTCAAGTCCCATAATCAGCCCTAAGGGAGCAATCTATCTACTTACTTCTGCTTCAGGGCAGGAGTGAATTCCATCTTGTATAACTAAGTACCCACCTCCCAAATCAGACAAGTCCCCAAAAAGGTAGGCATGTTGAGTTGGCAATCTGACCACTCTCACCCATACTAATCAAAGAACCGCCCTCAAAGGCAGGTGTTCCCAAAACACTCAGGATTAAGGTCAGGTCACCTATGGTCGTTTAGGTGAGATGTAAGTCTCCAGTATCAATGGTATTATATACAGAGACGAATCATCTCGTGGTCCGGTCTTATAAAAACTCTTTGTATAGGACCCTCGCTCACATGTCTCCATATGAATGGTCAGGATCTACCATCTATAGTAGTTCACAACACTTGCAAACCTTTACAAAGCGGGTCATATCCATAGTGTCACCAGGATCAGAAATCCGTCCTTAATCCTTATACATAGACCTATTTAGGTTATCACTTAAGGCATGATCCACTTGTATATCTCATATACGTACTTAAGTTTACATACAATAGCCATGGAGCTTTGTTTATTGGATATGAGTAAATGACAGAATGAAATAACTCTTATTTTATTCATAACAATGTGTATATTACAAACAATGAGACTCCATGAGAATTAGGACACCAATCCCTACACCTGCAGTTTGTAAACACCTGTATGAACAAACAGTTTTCTGATTTATAATATAAGATATTTTATTCACTTCAGTCTATGAAATATGAGATATTTTAGGTGCATTACCTTAAACCAATAAACTAAGATCCCTGGTTATCGTTTTAACCTAAGCATGTATGTAGAGACATAAAAGTAGATCGTGCTTTTAGTGATAATCTAAATGGTCTGTAGTATATGGATAAAGAAGGAAAACCTTATCCTAGTGACGTTACGAGTGTGGCCCGCTTTGTAGGTGTTACAAATGTTATAAAATGGTACAAATGATCTGATCTTGACTATTCGTGTATTAGACATGCGAGCAGGGATGCTCTATACAAAGGCATTTGTATAAGACCGGGTCACGAAATGTTTAGTCTTGTTATATAACGCCGTTTATGACAGAGACTTTCATTTCACTAGGATGACCACAGGTAACATGACCTTAATCTTGAGTGAGTTGTGAACTCCTGCCTATGAGGGTGGTCCATTGATTTACATGGGTGCGAGTGGCTAGATCACCGACTCAAACCTACCACTTTGGGGATTCGTCTAATTGGGGAGCTGGAAACTCAGTTACATAAGATGAAATTCACTCGTTCTCCGAAGCAAGGGTAAGTAGATAAATTGCTCCCTTAAGGGCTGATTCTGGGGCTTGAACAATGTCGCGCCACATCTTCTCTTGGCCTGAGAAAGGTTTACTCATTGTAGGACTATGATGTATTGTTTATTAGAGAAATCAGTGGTACTTAAGAAGTTAGATATAACTATAGGGACACAACAGTAAATTGGCCCAACTGTACTTACGAGTAATTTGTGAAGGGTCATCATACTGTTGATTGGTTATATCCGATGGACACAAAAATATATCTGTAGTGCGAAGAGTGCAACTGTCAATCTTTTGTAGAGTGCCCGACAATTAACAGATGATGGATATCGTGATTAAAGAGTTTAGTCAGTTATTCACGTACCATTGGAGCTTCAAGCTATAGGTCTATAAGGTCCCCTTGGTAGCTCAATGGATTCATCTTGAGAAACAGTTTTTAGATTAATTTGAAGTGTTCAAATTAACAAGAAGAAATTTAATTATATATGATATAATTAAATTAATTAAATTATATGTGATATAGCTGATACAATGTATTTGATACATTATTTGATTGGAGGAATTAATATAAATATGTTTTGTATTAAATGCCATAAAAGGGAAAAAGAACTATGGTTTATATGTTGCATAAGATGTGATATTAAAACTATAGGTTATAAATATAATATGATAAATTAATTATTATATTTATTTATTTAAATTAGTTATGAGATAATTGATTTCGGTTCTCTCCAATAACTGACTTAGTGGTTGGTTATGGTCAATTTATGGCAACCGGTGGGAGAAAATAATTTTCATTTTCTTAGTATACACAATAGACAAGCGAAAAAGGCATCAAGTTATACGATAGCTTGGTTAAAAGAGTAAATGATCGATCAAGGATTCTATACTATAGATACTCGTTACTAAACGATCGAGTACCCAAGTCTAAATGACAGACTTCTTCCTTCTCCCACTTACTCGATCGTTTCCACAATCGTCTAGTCCTCCATCCCTCTTCCAAATCCATACAGAGCCCACACCTCTTGGATTCTCATACCAAGAATACCAAGGTAGCCTAGTGGTGGTGTCGAGTTTTCGTTCGAGGGCCAATGATCAAGTTTTCCTCATTGCTATTCGAGGATATTCCAGAGGCGTGTTGCGTTCGTGCTGTTGGACGCGTTGCTAGTTTCAATCGAGGAAATATTAGAAGAAAAGGTTCTTCAAGGGTATGTTTACTCGATCCTTTTGTGTTTATTCTTAGTAGCATGGTGTAATTTTATTCTTGATGCATAACTATATTGTTAGATTGTAAATGTTCATGTTCTTTCACAATGGGAAACGATCTGCTTCCGCTCATTGGTTCTTTATAATTAGAGATCCTTCAATTAGTATCAGAGCACCTCATAGGCAGAAGTTCATAATTCACTCAAGATTAAGTTCATGTTACCTATAGTCATCCTAGTGAAATGAAAGTCTCTGTCATGAACGGCGTTATATAACAAGACTAAACATTTCGTGACCCGGTCTTATACAAATGCCTTTGTATAGAGTATCCCGCTCGTATGTCTAATACGCGAATGGTCAGGATCAGACCATTTATAGCACTTTACAACACTTGTAACACCTACAAAGCGGGCAACACACATAGCGTCACCAGGATAAGGTTTCCCTCCTTTATCCATATACTATAGACCATTTAGGTTATCACTAAAATCACAATATACTTATATGTCTCCACATACATACTTAAGTTATAACGATAACCAGGGATCTTAGTTTATTGGTTTGTGGTTAATGCAACTAGAATATCTCATATTTTATAGACTAAAGTGAATAAAATATCTCATATTATAAATCAGAAAACTTTTTGTTCATACAGGTGTTTACAAACTATAGAACTCTATGAGATTTAGAGCATCAACCCCAACAATCTCCTACTTGTCCTAAAACTAGTGGAGTGTACAAGATAATCACATGACAAGTACACAAAACAATAAACTAGGGCACAAAAGCCCAGTACAACATCAGCAATGCACTTTTGTTTGGTGCTCCTCCAAACTACTGCCCCTTCATTAGGAGTGAACACTGATCCTTATGTGGATTTCCTAGAATCCTTATCAGTCTAAAAATCAAAGTCCATGTATGTTGTAAGGATCAGACCCTTAGAACCATACACGAGCATATAGTCTCTCGTTCTCCGTAAATACTTGAGGATATTTTTAACGGCGGTTTAGTGATCATATCTTGGATTAGACTGATATCTACTAACTATCCCCACTGCATAACAGATGTTAGATCTAGTACACAATATTAGATACAACAGGCTGCCAACAGCCAATGCATAGGGGATTCATCTCATTTCCTCGACCTCTTGAGGTGTCTTAGGACACAGTTCCTTAGACAATATAACTCCAGGTCGGAAATGCAGTAAACATCTCTTGGAGTTCTGCATCGAATACTTGACAAGCATTTTGTCAATATATGACGCTTGAGACAGAGCTATCATTTTGTTTTTTTGATCTCTAAAGATCTAAATACCTAGAACAAACTGAGCCTCTTCCAAATCTTTTATTTGAAATAGGGTCGCTAGCTAGTTCTTAACTTCAGTCAGTAGCCTACATTATTCCCAATGAGTAGAATATCGTCTACATACAACACTAGAAAAGCTACTGAATTGTTGATGATCCTTTTGTATACACAAGGCTCATCAACATTTTGACCAAAGCCATAAGATTTGATCACAATATCAAACCTTATGTTCCAAGATTGAGAAGCTTGCTTCAGTCCATAAATGGACCGATTAAGCTTGCAAACTTTGTGCTCTTGACCTTGGGTTATGAATCCTTCAGGCTGCTCCATGTAAATGGTTTCCTCAAGATTGCCATTCAGAAAGGCAGTCTTAACGTCCATTTATCAAATCTCATAGTCATAATATGATGCAATAGGTAAAAAGATCTGGATGGACTTGAGCATGACAACAGGTGAGAAAGTTTCCTCATAGTCGACTCCATCAACTTGGATATAACCTTTTGCCACTAGACTAGCCTTGAAGGTTTGAACCTTCCCATCAGCACCCCGTTTTCTCTTGTAGATCTATTTGAAACCTATAGGTTTAACCCCATCAGGTAGATCTACAAGATTATAAACCGAACTGAAGTACATCGACTCCATTTCAAGATCTATAGCTTTGATCTACTCATCTTTATCAACATCCTCCATTGCCTTCTTGTAAGACAATGGATCCTTAACATCTCCGTCAACTATCATAGCTAGGATTTCTGTTAACCCCAAGTAATGAACAGGTGGGTTCGTAACCCTCTTGCTGCATCGAGACTCCCTCAACACTTGAGGTGGATTTGACCTACTAGATGATCCAACTTCAATAACTCTTATTGAGGTGTTGGGTTTTTCAACAAATCTTGTTGAAGGTTTAGTAGATTCCTTGGAAATTTCATTCAACACAACTTTACTGTGAGGCTTATGCTCCCTTATGTGGTCTTCTTCCAAAAAAGTGGCATTTGTCGATAAAAACACTTTATTTTCCTTATGATCAAAGAAGTATCCATTTCTCGTTCCTTTGAGGTAGCCTACAATTAGGCATAGTTTTGAACGAGGTTCCAGTTTCTTAGGATTTGCCTCAAGCACATATGCTGGACAACACAGATTCTAAAATGACGTAAACTAGCTTTACGACCATTCCATAATTCCAAAGGTGTTCTGGTAAACTTTTGGATGGAACACAGTTCAAAATATATGTTGCAATCTGTACTGCAAAACCCTAAAAAAAATCAGGTAAGGAAGTGTAACTCATTATAGACCAAACCATGTCTAATACGGCTCGATTTCTCCTTTCTGATACACCATCATGTTGAGGTGTACCAGGTGCTGAGATACAATTGCATGTTCTATCAAATATTCTGGAATGTTAGATCCAAAAACTCACCACCACGATCAGATCGAAACGTCTTAATTGTTTTATTTAATGCATTTTCAACTTCAGCCTTGAATTTTTTGAACTTTTCAAAAGATTCAGACTTATGTTGCATTAAATAAACATACTTATATCTTGAATAATCAGTAAAGGTGATGAAATATTCAAACCCTCCTCTTGCTTTTACATTAATCGGACCATGAAGATCTGAATGTACTAGCTCTAAGGGTTCTTTGGCCCTGTGACATTTTCCAGTGAAAGGTCTTTTAGTCATTTTTCCTTCAAAGCATGACTCACACACAGGTAAATAATTTTCTTCTAACTCACTTAGAAGTCCATTCTTCACCAACCTTTCAATCCTATTGAGTTTGATGTGTCCTAATCTCAAGTGCTAGAGCTGGGCATTTTCTTTAGGAGAAAATTTAAGTCTTTTATGTTGAGTTACTACAGTTTTAAACATTTCAATGTTATGGAGGGATTTTGTTGCTAACGGCCTTAGCACATATAAATTATTTTCCAGTTCAATTGAACAAATATTGCTACCATTCTTAGAAATAAGCACTTTGTTTACGAAGAATTTTATACAATAAGATTGTTTAAGTAAAAATTTTACAGAAATTAAGTTCCTTCTTAAACCAAGAACTACATATACATTTTCGAACAAAATATATCTATTCTTTAAAGTTAACTGAAGACCTTCTACTGCCACAGCTGGGAGGACGTGCCCGGTTCCAACCCACATCGTCATCTCTCCAGCTTCTATTTTCCACCAGGAACTAATTCCCTGAAATGAAGAACAAACGTGGTTAGTGGTGCTCGAATCAATTATCCAGGCCGAATCATCATTCTCCACTAAACAGGTTTCCAAAACAAGCAAATCATATTTACCTTACTTGACCTTCTTTATTTTCGCCAAGTATTTGGGACAGTTTCTCTTCCAATGTCCCTTCTGGTTTCAATGGAAACAGATTCCCTTTGCAACCTTGGCTTTCTTACCCTTTTGGATAGCAGCTAGTGGGTTAGCTTTCCCCTTTCCTCCTTTCTTCTTCTTCCACTTTTTGGTGCCAGACGAAGAAGGCACAGACATTGTGCTGGAGGTCGAACCTTTGTAGAACTTATTAGAGGATGAAGCAACATTTGTTTCACCCTTCTGTTCCCTGGTTTTTCATCAAGGACTGAAAGGTTTATAGCTCATTAAGCAAGGTGGTTAGGTTGTAGTCAATCCTATTCATAGCAGCATTCCTACGAAACTGTAGGAAACTTTTAGGTAAAGATTCTAGAATGAATCTAACCTAACTGACTTCATCAATGACGGACTCATTCATCTCTACCACATTGAAGTGGACCATCATGCTGAGAACATGTTCTGAACAGATGCCCCTTCTTACATACAGGTATTGAAGATGTGTTTGAGAGCGACGTGCTTCAATTGTGTTACAATTGTCTGAACATTCCCTTTAGAGACTCTATAATCTCACGAGTCGTCAGTATGGGCTCATGCTTCTTTGCCAAGACTTCAGACAGGCTTGCCAAGATGTATGCTTAGGCCTTTTCGTATGTCTGTGTTCATGCTTCTCGAACCTTTCGAGCAACATTGAGAGTTGGAATAAGAGGATAGTTCTCCATAAGGAAAAAAATGAAGGTCATCGATAATAAAGATTGTGTTGATCGTATTTTCCATGAAGTGTAACTTTCACTCTTTAGTTTGTCGGTGGCGAGTAAATTTAGGGTAGCATAAGTCATATTCAAAGAAAATTTGCTGAAACCATACAAATTACTTATAATTAGTTATTTGTATCAAACCATTAAGACAACCAATCAATTTTTAGCAAAATAATCTAATGTTCCCTAAGTAACATCTATTTTGCAATGATGTTTCAGTAAGGCAGGACAAAAGTCACCATCGGGTGATCAGGTGCCCTTAAATAAATGAGACAATCTCAACTAATAAACAGAACAACACTTTATTACTGTAACTCTCAGTCACCATTGTTCGATCCATAATTTGTTAAACTTGCTTAACAATTCTTCTAAGTATAACCCTTCATTTTAGGACCTTGAGTTCCGCCCTAATGAGCCCATAGGGAAAAATCGATTGGGACATGAAACTAAAGTAGCCCTATCCATTACTGGAGTTTGAATAAAGTGTCATGCAAAAATGTCATCCTATAGGGGGACACTCAAGGTTCCACGAGGCCATGCACAAAACTTTACTTCAAACTAATGAGAAAGACCAAGGGATATGTTGTCACATGTTCCGCTCCCACTTACTATAAACACTCTCTCCATTCATCTTGATATTGATTTATACAAATGCCATCAGTAGGGGAACACTCAAGGTGCCTCAAGACCGAGTATAAATCTCACGGTGTGAACTTTAATGGAGAAATGTGAAGAGGATAAAATGAAGTGTCACATACCCCATTTTTGACCCACTGAGTGTTTTACCTAGGGTTAATTAACTCAGAAAAATCCGACTACTGATTTTAACTAAGTGAATGTTTAAATTTGCACAAAAACAACCCTTGCCTTTGGTTAATTAAACAATTTTTTATTAAGGTCTGTCAAACTCTTTAACAAACTTTAATAAAACTTGCATGCTTGTAACAAATCTATCTTATTCACCTTTCCAGGCAAGTTCTCAGGTAGGGGTGTTACGTTTTCGTCAACTTAAATACCCCAGCCTAGACACAACTAACCTTAGACAAAAGGTCCCTTATAGATACATTTGTTACAAAGTTAATTTTTATTATGAATCAATTTAATCCTATTAAACCGATTAAAAGATTAAACTTAAATTTCTAATCTCAGTAGAAATATGATCTTAGGTCTATCTGAATCATGTTTTAAAACAATTTTAAAAGATGTTTTAACCTAAGGTTTGCATGCAACTCTGAATTATTGATTTTAATTTCTAATTTCATTTTGTTATAACAATTATAAAAATAAATTAAAATTGTACATTACATGCTTTGACATAATTTAGTTAATTATAACATTTATAATTTATCTAAGGTAGTGCATGCATCATGCAATTTTATTTCATTACTGACATATATAACATTTATATAAATAGTTGATGAAACAAACTATACTACACATCCATATATACATTGAACTATATATTATAACAATTATGATATAAATGATGCATGGATATGCTATTAATGATTACGTGCATGCATATATTATAACAATTATATTATATGATGCATGAGCATGCTATAAAATTAAATCATGCATCTAAAATTATAACATTTATAATATGATGCATGAAATTAAATGCATAACCTATGGTGGGATTTTATACTATATGGCATATAAATATAAACAAAAATCATACATCACATGTACTGAGATTGGAAACCTAAAAGGGAATTTAAATCTAACTATTACAAAATAAATATCCATTTGGTTTGAAATAGGTGAACCGAGAATTGAACCGCCCGAACAAGACCGCGAACAACTCGAAGCAGCCTTAAACTGGTCCAAAAGAAACAAACCAACTTGATCGGACCAGTAGATTACAATCCGCGTGCGAACTGGAACCGGACCGCGCATTTTCTCCGTCTTGAAGTGTCGTAACACTGTACCCTAGCGTCGGGATGCTACAGAGATAAACTTCGTCTACTACATCGCAGCGTCGTGATGTTAGAGCACAACATCGCGACGCTACTGTACAGTTGCCCATTGTATGGTTTCAAACTTCTTCGAAACAACTCTGATTTTGGCCTTGTTTTCACCAGATCATCATCAGGAACAGTATGAACGACTCAAGGACTTAAAATACAAAATCAATTGCAAAAAATATGCCCAAAAAACATGGGCCTTTACAAAAACCAAATTTGTAAAATAAACAATGAATCTAAGACATCCAATCTCGAAACCATCCATTAAATGCAAAACGTTCATTAAATGAATAGATATAATGAAAAAACCCACTAACACTATAAAAAAAAAACATTCTAAAAATTAGAAAAAATTGGGATCAAAACCTTGCTCTGATACCAATTGAAGGTGCTGGGATGGGTGTTCTAATTCTCCCAGAGTCTCGTTGTTTTGTAAAGATGCACATTGTTAAATGAATAAAATAAGTTTTTTTTAATACTAGAATTTACTCATAAACAAAGCTCATTGGTTATCTTATGTGAACTTAAGCATGTATATGTGATATACAAGTGGATCATGCCTTAAGTGATAACCTAAATCGGTCTGTAGTCGGGCGTTCGACGATCGTGTAGCAATACGGGGAGCTACACGATGAGGTAGGCGATCGTATAGTAAATGCACGGAGCCAAGCGATGCGATCGTGTAGAGTTACGTGATGTTAGACGATGAGAAATGATGCGCTAGACGATTGGGCTATACGATAGGCAAAGTACTATACGATCAATGTAAGCACTAGACGATAAACATAGAAGCTGGCCAATAGTGCTAGGCGATAGCACTAAACGATAGCATTAAGCGTTAAACGATGGGCGATGATGTTAAGCGATGAACGGATGTGTTAGACGATAGGCATCAGCGCTAAACGATGAAGGTAAATGATTGGCTTGGTACCTAAATGATAGGCTATGCACGAGATCGTTGAGAGAGAGATCGTTGAAAGCGAGATCGTTGAGAGCGAACTCGTTTGCTAAATGATTGAGCTACACGATGGGCTGTTGGATCTGGACAATAGAAGTAGGAACTAAATGATGGGACGGTGTTGAGGACTGTATTACGCAAGATCGATGAGCTCATCAGGACAAATGGCGTTATCGACAGAAGTCTGAAACAGAGATAGTAGAAGCTGGACGCATAAAAATTCATGCAAAGTGAGTTTGATGCATGAAGAAGACACATCAAGTAGGAGGTGGAAGAGGCTGGGCGTTGGCAGAAGGTGAGGAATACACCTGGATGTGATCAATAGAGAGGGTGTCGGGTAAAGGAGAAGGATGAGATGCCTATAAAAGGAGCATAACGCTTCACTTTAAACCATAAAACCATTTAAGTCCATAAAGATCACAAAGAAAGGAGTAAGTAAAAGACATTCGTACATTGAACGAAGAAAAAGAGGCGCTGATCGAACGAAAGTAAGAACAGAGGCGCTGAAGGAAGCTGGGTGTACAGACAGATGCCTAGGCTAAATTCAAACGAGAAGTTATTCCGGATTACTCATGCAAATTAGGTAATTTTTGAACCAAAGTTTTTAAATTGAATGTAGATTTGGTGTGAGGGTTGCCTTAATGAAATTCTAAACCTAAGGTTGTTAAATTCAAGAAAAACCGAGAGGTGCTCACCAGTGGGAAAACAGTCGGGCCTGTCACATCCCACTCCAGATTACCCTCTTAACCTGGATGGAATGGTGACTATAGCAGTTACCAACCCTTTTACTGGCACTTACTGCCTATCTAACCTGTTAAATTTTGCTCAAACCCTAAATACATAGATATCATCGATATACGAACATATTAACTAAGAACTTAACACATTTACATTACAGGGTTTCGCAACATTGTCCATACATGAATATTACAATTTAGTGAGCCCATTTAGAATACTAGTCATTAGGCATACACATGTGTACTAACTAATACAAGTCTTCAATTACACTTCCTTCAACCTGCTTCTTTGAGTGGCAGAGTAGCAACAGAAAAGTCTTTTGGGAACTGACTGCTACCTGAAAGGAAAATATTTGAAAATGTGAGCTAGAAGCCCAGTGAGTGACTTAATAAAAACATAAATCTCATGCTTAAACTAAAAGCTCGAAAATATAATACTGAAACTAAAATATGCCAAGCAAACGTGTACATAAAACCTTTAAAACCATTGTATCTGAAACCTGAATCTTAATTGAGAATGAACATTCTTTACTCTAATTTCCAACGCCAAACCATGGCCAGATGAGACCTCTACTTCGACTTGTTCATACTAAACTATGGATAGGGGAGATCCCTACGTCGATCTCTTTAAATATACCAATGGGCATCTCAAGTAACTCCTTTAAACATAAGCATTGATAACAACTCTTAAACCTCATTAAACATCATTATTCCCTAGTTGAGAACGAGCATACATTGCTCTAGCTCCCAATATCTATTATCGGCCACGAGACCCATGCTTCGGCCTCTCCTTCAAAACTACCTACGTGTACGTGGAGGTTTCTATGTACCGTCAATACCTTAGGTATATTTATTCAGATACCTTTCTTACCTTCAGTACTCCTCTCCATTGTGTTTAGAAATATCAACGCATATACTTTGGCAATCTTAGGTATTTAAACACAGTACATCAAGTTTATTCAACCTAAGTTTCAACCCTAACGAATGTTTCATACTTTGTAAAATAAGTTGGCTTAACTCGTGTTGAACTAGCTTGTAAAAAATATTAGCATGCGTTAGATATGGGAAACACACTTAGAAAACTCATACATTAGTAACATCATGCGTTGAGAAACATTCATAAGCATTAGCAATTCCAAACTATCCTTCTAGCCTAGGAGAAGATATGACGGCCTTTATCCTTAGTTGAGAGTGAACTACTAGATCTAACCCTCAACATCAACCTTAGTCGAGGAGAACCCTTTTGCTCAATCCCTCAATGTCAACCTTAGTCGGGGAGAACCCTTTTGCTCAATCCCTCAACGTCAACCTTAGTCGGGAAGAACCCTTTTGCTCAATCCTTCGACATCATATTACCAACGTGCACGTGGTTATAACTGAGTATCGTCATACCTTAGGTACTTGACTAGGATACCTTCTCATTGTCCTTCAGTATCCGTCATATAACTAGTCGTAAACATTTAGTTGAACACTAAGGCTTAGTGCTCAAATCATCATACTAGTTCATCCATGATACTAGTTCATCATAAAAATGGAGTTACTTAAACATGCTGAAAGTATTTGGACAAGATAACATATTTAAATCATGTCAATTTCCATGGAAAACATGTTTTACTTAGCATGAGAAATAACTTCAAAGAAATCATGGTTTCTAAATCATTAAAACATTAAATCATCACATAGTCACACACAGCTCGTTGGCCTCTTAACGGGTTATACGCCTCTCCTAGCTCTTCTTGGCCTAAAAGGATATAATTCCCGATTAAACTACTTAGAATTCTTAGCAAAATACCTCAAATAGTTCATTCAATCTTTCCAGGTATTTATTTCGTTCCCTAACTATGATTTAAATACTTTTTCTTATTCTTTTGTTTCTTTTTTTTTTTTTTGAAAAAAAAAACTAATGGAACTTCCATCATCAAAGACAGCTTTACTAGGAAGATACTCATCATGAGTGAATTTTTCCTCATGAGCGAGATCAAACATTTCTTCAACAAACTTCAACCTAACGATACTCACCATACTAGCGAGATTCAGCCCAATTTCTAGCAAGATTTCCTTCTTGAGCGAGATCCTCAGCATAACATTAGCAAGATTTCCTTCATAAGTGAGATCCTTATTCTCCATATCTCGCCATAACTCTCCATGATGAGCTATTTGCTTGTTCTTTCCAAGCAGCTGTCTGCTTATACGCAGATTCTCTGTTACAATTTCAAAAATTCATAACTCAAAATCTAGAACTCTTTTAAAGAAATCTCCTTCTAAAACATGTTTAGAATTGAGTTAACTTTCTTACCTTAAAATTTTAGCCAAAATTTCCTTATAGTTTTGCCTAGAGCTTCCAATCTTCCTGCCGCCTCCCGAGTTCAAGGATTATCTGCCACATCACCCCATATTTAGTGCCTCCAGCCAAACTAATAAGTGAGTTTCCTTATTTAATATGTTTTTCTTTTCCTTTTTCCACAACTTCTATACATAACATGGATTTGCACTTATTAGATATTTAATATATCATTCCTTTGGCTAAACATGCTTGTTTAGGAAACTTAGAATTCAGGGTTTATACTTAGCTACACAAGATCTGATTTCTTCTTACTTCCATCCTCTATCTCTCCTAAAACATGGCTTCATTTAACTCATTAGAAGACATCACATTACTTACTCTTACTTAAAGTAATTAGGGTTCGGGTTTTACAGGGCCAGAGGGAGTAAACTCGAGACTCTGAACTTTTGCCAAGGAGTTTCAAGGTGAAACTTTAAGGTTAAGAAATTTTCACACATTTTTGAAGAAGGAAATATCTGGAGATAAGGTCCTAAATAGTGAGTAATCTAAGCTTAAAGTTAAATCTGAAATAGGGTCTAGCGAAAGAATAAGGGAAACCGGGTGAACTAGGAGGAAAGATCTCAGCGGGTCACTGTCAGTGGTTTCTTCTTTAAGTATATTTAGAATTAATATGTTGTAGTTTATATTATGAGGTGAATGTGACGTTGGATGGTCAAGGGGTCTATGGACCTAGAACCTGAGCCCAAAATAAATCATTACAGGATGGTCAGGGGATCAAAGAGTCTAGTTTCTGAGACTGTGGGAAGGAAAAATCCTGAATGTGATGGTTAGAGGGCCGACGGGCCTAGCTTCTGAGCCCATGAAAGGGAGAACTATGTGCACATAAGTTGATATTTTTAGATGTGGAATGTTAACTATCTACTTGTGTGTAGGTAGGATTGTGAAAAGCTTCATGGTAGGATGGAGGTTTGCATTGGAACCTCGTGATATAATGCTTATGATCTAAAAAAGACTTGTACTTATGATTCCACTCACTGAGCTTTGTAAAGCTCATGGTTTATTTTCTGTGTTTCTTTCGCAGGTAGCAGAAGAGTCCAGGTTGTGAAGTGGGTCAAGGTCTGCCACAAGTTTAGAAATAGTACTAAAAGAGTATTTCTAGTCGGGTAGTGTCACACATGTAAATGTAACTTGAATTTAGTTTCCTAAATAAAGCATGTAATATTTTTCCGCTGTTGTAGTAAATAAGGTTCTAACAGAAACTAGTAAGATAATGTCAACAGTTTCATGAAAGAGTAGCATTAGTTAACATCACGCCTCACCTCGGGCTCAGAAATGAGGGGGAGGGGGTCGGGGTGTGACAGTTCGTGACTGAGGAGATCGTTGAGGATGAGTACGAAGTGTTCATGCAATGTTGCAGTCGTGTAGATCGAGCACTCGTGGTTGTTGTTGTCCGATCGGAGTGCCCATCGGAGCATAGAGACACCCCTGTCTGTGTTAGTACAGTTTTTCCCTCTGTACATTTGTTGCTTCATGTTGTAATTTCTCTGTAAATTGTATAACCGCTTGTTTTGAAGTCGACTGTAAATGTATTATTGATTCATGATTGTAATTTGGAATAGTTTTGCTTCCGCTGCTCACAGAAATTGGGATTCTGATTTCCTTCAGAAGGAACCTTTGTTAGGGTTCTTGAGTGGAAGATATGGATCCTCCCAATTTCCCAAAACTTTTATAGAACACAAAAATTTACAACCTACATAATAAAATTATGCAATTCACAAATAATACAACATGCTTTTGATAAATTACCAAGAAAAATAAATAGGTTCAGAACCCATACCTTTGAAGAACGAATCTTTAATTGAATTCCCTTCAATTTCAATAGGAACTACCATGAAGGTAACTTTGGTATTCTCCGAATGAGAATCCAGGAGTGTGTGGTGCTCTGGCTATTTGGTGAGAAAAATAAAACTTAATTGAGAGAGGGAAAAAAATCTTGAAACTTACAGAATAGTTCTTCTTCCCTCATTATGAAGAAGAAGAGATAAAACAGATCATCCCCTCAGCCACTCTCTGCCACAAACGGGATGGAGAGAAAAATGTGGGGAGGGAGTTACGACATATATATATATATATATATATAATATGTATATTAAACTATATGATATATCAAATATAACATATAACTTATAGTTTTAATATTGTATCATATACAACATAACCTATAGTTTCCTCCAATGGCCTTTAATATAAATCGCATTTATATTAAATATAATTATATAATTCATATAATTAATATTTAAATCATATTCAAATATTTATTTCCTCTCATAAATACTTTATAATGTATCAAATACATTATAGTAATTATAACATATATAATTAAAATTAATTATATCACATATAATTAAGTAATTCCCTCGATTAATTTGAACAATTCAAATTAATCTAAAATTGATTCTTATTAAAATCTTGTTGAGCTACCGGGGGAACCTCATGGACTTGTAGCTTGAAGATCAAACCGTACGTGAATAATTAATTAAACTCTTTAACTAAATTATTCACCATCTGTTAACTGTCGGGCACTCCACTAAAGATCGACAGCGGCACTCTTCGCACTATGGATGTATTTCTGTGTCCATTGGATATAACAAATTAACAGTATAATGACCCTTCACAAATTGCTCGTAAATACGGCTGGGCTAAAATTACTATTTAGCCCCTGTAGTTACATCTAATTCCTCAAGTACTACTTATCCCTCTAATAAACAATAAATCATAGTCAACTATGACCAAACCTCTCTCAGGCCAAGAGAAGGTGTGACACCACATTGTTCAAGCCCTGGAATCAACCCTTAATGGAGCAATTTATCTATTTGCCTCGATATTAGGGAAGGAGTGAATTCCTTCCTGTGTAGCTATGTTCTCAGCTCCCCAATTAGACGAATCCCCAAAATGGTAGGCTTATTGAATCAGCGATCTGGCCACTCTCACCCATACAAATCAAAGGATTGTGTTCATAGACAGAAGTTTATAACGCACTTAGAATTCAGATCATGTTATCTATGGTCATCCTGGTGAAATGTAAGTCTCTATTATGGACGATGTTATATAATGAGACTAAACATTTTGTGGTCCGGTCTTATACAAACTCCTTTATTTAGAGTATCCCCACTCACATGTCTCCATGTGAATGATCAGGATCAGATCATTTGTAGCACTTTACAAGAATGGTAACATCAACAAAGCGGGTCATACTCGTAGTGTTACCAGGATAAGGTATCCAGCCTTATCCATCTACTATAGACCATTTAGGTTATCACTTAAACATGATCCATTTGTATGTCTGTACATACATGTTTAAGCTACAAGATAACCTTAGATGTTAGTTTATTGGTTTGTGGTTAATGCAACTAATTTTGAAATAAAATAACATATATTTCATTACATAAATAAAATGTTTGTACGATATAATTACAAACCATAGGACCCTACGAAATTTAGGCCATCAAACCCAATATAACTCAGTTCCTTGTTTAGCTGTGAAGGGATGCTTTAGATAGATGAAATGGCCATATTTACTCAAATGGTCAATGACCACCGTAATAAAATTACACCCTCCAACCTTTGGGAGCCCTTTTATGAAGTCCATAGTTTATTCTACCACGATTAACTCTAGAATAGGTAGAGGTTGAAGAAGGCTAGCTGGAGACAGAGTCTATTTCTTTTCTTTGGCAAGTATCGCAATTTTCCATATACTTTTTTAACATCAAATTTCATCACATGCCAAAATAGTTCACCATTCATCTTTTTATAAGTCTTTAAAAACCTCGAATGACCTCTTAATATGGAATCATGGAATGTGTGTAGTATCGATGGAATTAATGTAGAAGAGCGAGATAAAACTAATCTTTCTTTGTATAGAACCCTATCATTCGTCCAATGATAGTTCGGTTTCCCATTAAGGTCTTCTTTTAAAATTGAAATTATCTTTTGAAGTTCTTCATTGTCCTCTACTTTTTTTCAGAACCACTTCCACATAAACTAAGGTTGGGGCTGTCAGGACATATACTTTAGCTGTTGAAGGAACTCATGATAAGGCATTAGCTGCCTTATTCTATAATGCAGGTTGAAATAATATTTCAAAGTCATATCCCAAGAGTTTCATTAACCACCTCTAGAATTGTGGTTGAATTTTATGTTGCTCAATCAAGAACTTCAAATCCTTCTGATTTGAAATCACTGTAAAGTTATTTCCCAACAAGTAATGTCGCCACGTTTAAACTGCCAATACCACCACCATTAATAACCTCTCATAAATAGACTTTACTTGAGCTGTAAGAGAAAGTTTCTGGTTGAAATAAGCAATAGGCTTGGAATTCTAAGTTAATACCGCACCAAACCCAATGTCGGAGACATTTGTCTTGATCATAAATTGCAGAGGAAAATAAGATAACGCCAAAATTAGTATTGTCAACATCGTCTGCTTCAACTTTTCAAAAGCTTGTGTGGATTCATCAGTCCATTCAAAAGCATTCTTATGCAACAATTTGGTTAGCAAGGTTGCAATATTGTGACACCCTTGAACAAACCTCTGGTACTATCCTGTGAAGCCTAAGAAACATTGAAGTTCCGACACATTATTCAGTTGTGGCTAATTAACCATTACGTTAATCTTTTCCCCATCAGTTTCCACTCCTTGTTTGACAAAAGATACACTTCTTCTTGTTTGCATACAACTTATTGTCCCAAAGGATATTAAATACCACTCCAAATGTGTCTCATGAGTCGAAATGTCCGGGATGTATACCAAAATTCATCAAAGACACAAGTATGAATCGACGCAGGAACGACTGGAATACCTAATTCATTAATGACTGAAAGGTGGCCGATGCATTGGTTAACCCAAAAGGCATTACTAGAAATTTGTATTGTCTATATCAGTGTCTCACATTTGGATCTGATGATACCCTAATCAAAGGTCCAACTTTGAATAGACCGTTGCACCATGTAGTTCATCAAGGAATTCTTCCATCACAAGAATGTGGAACTTATTTGCCATCATGGCTTAATTTAGTTTCCTATAGTCAATACAAAATCGCCATTCACCATTTTTCTTCTCGGTGAACAACAACGGACTTGAGTATAGGTTGCGGTTACCTAATGATTCCTACTTGCATGATCATACTATTAGGTTTAATGCCCTAAAACTCGTAGATAGTAAATGTTATTAATTGACCGTCATCAATAAGTATTATAGATGTTAAATCAATAAATATTATTGTTTGTATTGTTGTCTATTTTTTCTTAATAAACTAATATCCAATACTATCTTATGGGTCTTTAACTGTATGTGGAGACATAGAGGGATCGATGTTCAAGATACAGCCTAAAAGGTCTATAGTATAGGAATAAGGTTAGGTACCTTATCCTTGTAATACTATGGATACGATCTACTTTGTATTTGACATAAATGTAATGATCCAACGTATTCGTGTAGGTGACATGCGAGTGAAGATATCCTATACAATCAGATTGCATAAGACTAGACAACAAAATAGTAACCACTAGATATAACACCATTGACTAGTTTGGTTCCTATTTCAATAGGATGACCTAGACGATTTATTCTCAATCCTGAGTATATTACGAACTCTTGTTCACGAGAAATTGTCCTTTGATTTGCATGGGTGAGGGTAGCCAGATCGCAGACCCAATATGCCTACCATTTTGGAGATAAGACTGAGTTGGGAGCTGAGAACATAATAATAAAATATAGAATTCACACATTCCCTCCTTGAGCGTATGTAGATGAATGTTCCCTTAAGTTGTGTCTCGGGGACGTGAACAAAGGATCCTACCCTTTCATTAGCCTGAGAGAGGTTTCTATTTATTCGTTGGAACACAATCATGTTATTCATTAGAAGATCATCGGTACTTAAGGACCAGAGGTAACCCAAGGGTAAAATAGTAATTTGGCCTAATTAGAGTTATAAACACTCATGAAGTACTAACTTGTTAGTATTGGTCTATATCCGTAGTGATAGAACACGAGACATACGCAACGGAGAAAGGACCTAATTACACTCTAATTTCTTTTAATTTAAAGGAAAAAAACTTGCAAAAAGTAGGAAAAATAGCAATTAAAAATTACTTTTGAAACTCCCAAAAACCGCTTTTCCTCGCTGAATCTCAACCCAAATTCTTCCGAACCACCACTAGAGTTGACCTACTATCCTCTGGACTCAGAATCGGGTTGTGGGACCCGATGTATAAAGAAACTGAGAGAGAGAAAGAGATGAAAAAAGAAAATGGAATTTGGGTAGGGTTTGAGTTTTTTTTCCAACCACAAAATTGGCAAAATGTCAAAACCTCTTTCATCCAAATTGAAAGCCCAATTTATGCAACAATTGCATGAAATATATTCATAAAAACCCAACACCTATAATCCACTATCTTAGTGGGCTTAATGTCCCCACTATAAGCCAACATCTAGCCCACTATTTTGTTAGTGGAATTATCCACCAAAAGTTTGGATTTTCCCACTAACTTTAGTCAAAGGGCAAAATAGTCATTTGGTCAAAGTCAAACTTTGACCAAAAAGTCAAAATTTTGACTTTTTATGATTTTTTCCATGTTGACTAATTTTAACCTCCCGAGCATGAATCCGTATTCATTTTCTCGAAATTCAGATCACATTTGAATATAAGGTCGGTCAAAGTTTGACTTTTCAAAGTCAAAAGTTAACTCTTTGACTTTTTACATCTTTGACCATTTCCATTATTTTTGAGCTTCCGAATATGAACGTATTGGTATTCTTGATATTTAAATCATATTTAAATATTAAAGCTATATCTCTAAACTATAAAATCGACCACTATATCACTGTCGGTTTCTCTCTCTTCACCTAATAAGAACAATTCAAATTATTCTATCATACTGTTCAAAGTTTATTCCATATGAGTTGGTAAGGGAACCTAATGGACCTATAGATCATGGGCTCCAACGATCCAAGATTAGCTGGCTAAACTCTTTAGACGGAGCTAATCAACATTCGTTAATTAACGAGTCATTCCACTATAGTCCTGTAGTTACACTCCCCTCACTATAGATATATTTGTGTCCATTTGATATAATCATGATTAGTAAGCTAATCCTTCACAGGTTGTTCATAATCTTGGCTGGGTCATAAAAACCGTTTTACCCCTGAGACTACATATTATTCCTTAAGTTCCACTGATCCTCTAATGAACAATTGGTTTAAGGTCCAACCTATAAATAGAATCCCTCTCGGGCCAAGGAGAGGGTGGGGCCCCTTGTTTAAGACCTGGATTAAGTACTAAAGGAAACAACCTATCTACTATCCCTATAATGGGTATGAGTGAATTTCGTCTTGCACCCTATATTCCCAGCTATCCTCCTAATCTTACCCTTGAAATGGGAGGCTTATTGGGCCAGCGATGATGAAGTTCCCTCACCTATGCAGATCTAAGGATAATTCCGAGTGAACAGGAGTTCATAGTTAGTTCAGGATTAAGATAAAGTTACCTAGGTCATCAATTAACGAAATAGTCAGTTTTATACATAAAACGGCATCTAGAACGTAAAAAGTGACTATTTCATGGTTCAATCTTATGCAAACTCTTTGCATAGGATGCCCTCACTCACATATCTCTATATGAACAATTCAAGATCACATTGTTTGTACTAACTACAAAGTGGGCCACACCCATAGTGTCCCCAGAATAAGGCGTCCAACCTTATTCATATACTATAGACCATTTTGGCTATATATTTGAACTTGATCCACATTTATGTCACTACATAAAGTTCAAACTACATTAAATAGCCTCAGGACCTTAGTTTATTGGATTCAAGATTACAATTTCAATAACAACTTTATCGAAAAACAAAACAAAATATGTTTATTAATTTACAAACTACGTGTTTTTGAACATAAAATCCAATACGTAGACACAAAAATATATCTACAGTGAGAAGAGTGCAGCTATGAGTCTTTAGTGAAGTGTACCCACAGTTAATGAATATTGATTAACTTAGTTAATGAGTTTACCAATTAATCTCATATCATTGGAGTTTCTGATTTATAGGTCCACCAGGTCCCCTCGTTAGCTCACTAGAGGATACTTAAGAGGGATAATTTGAATTGTTCAAATTAATTTGAGGAAACTATATATTAATGTGATTAATATATAATCAATTATGGATATGATTTATAATTAAATTGGAGAGCAATATTTTAATAAGATTCAAATTAATTAATTCAAGTGAATTAGAACACAAAGCATTAGTTAATAGAAAGGTTTTGCACATATACATGAGATGTATATGATAATTAAATGTATACATTAAATTGGGTTTAATGTATAAATAGTTATTTAATTATTGTGTAAATTAAAATGAAATATGTGTCATTTAATTGAGCTAATTGATTAAATAAACGTTATTTAATTAAATGGACTAATTAATTAAATAAATATTATTTAATTAATTATAGAAAATGAAAATATATTAGGAAAAATGATTGACTCTTCTCTATATTACCTCCTCATGGCCCTTTGGCAACACACTTTGATTGTAGAAAAATTCTACAATACACAACTCCTTAGTGTTATTTTGCAGAATTTTCTCTAAGCCATAAATCCTCTCAACTCTCCAACACACTTTTCTCCTCTCTCTCTCCTAATAGTTAGATACTGCCCATCCCTCTATTAGAATATCAGACAATAATGAGGTAACTCTCGTGGTAGTGTTCAAGATCGCTCAAGGAGTTGTTCGTGATCAAAACCATTTGAAGATCTATTCGTTGGAACCTTGGAAAGGATTGTTTGTGGCACTTGCGAATCTACAAAGATAAGAATCGTTCTAACCTTTTTCCCAATAACATGCTAGTTTATGTTTTTATTCTATTCCATCTAGTATAACGATTTTGTTTATTGTAAAAATTAACTCGCGGGATGCAAGGCAATCTCACAAGAGAGACACTTCCATTACGGGATTCAATCCTTTCACGTACTTATATGGTGAACATTAATAGGGTTTTGCCCCTCCATAGTGAGTATCTAGCGATCAATGGCTCGTTTGGGAGGAAGAGTTGTAGTAACGCCAAACACATCTTTGCTTTATTCTAATAGTGTTTGAATCATTATCGATAAGTCTTCTTCCTATTTCTCCTTAGAGTCAGGCACAAGATCCTGTTGGGTTGTATATCCTAAAACTCGCACTTTGTAAAATTAAACATATTCTATTTGCAATAAAATGTTATTAAAGTTTTGTTCAATAAAATTGTTATTGAATATGTAAATTGCACTAAATCTAATAAACTAAGATCCATGGCTATTACATGAATAGTTAGACTTTATGTGGAGACATAAGAATGGATCAAGTTCAAGTAGACAACCAAAATGGTCTATAGTATACGAATAAGGTTGGGTACCTTATTCTGGTAACACTATTGGATACAACCCACATTGTACAAACGATTTAATCCTGAATTGTTCATGTGGAGACATGTGAGTGGGGGCGTCATATGTAAAGAGTTTTTATAAGACTAGACAAAGAAATAAGTCGCTCTTACTTATGTTGTTTACTATTTAAGACTGGCTATTTCAAAGCGATGACCTAGGTAACTCGACCTTAATACTGAGCTAACTATGAACTTCTGTTTATTCGAGATTATTCTTAGATTGGCATAGGTGAGGGTTGGCTCAATAGCACCGGCTCAATAAGCCTCCCATTTTAAGGGGGTAGATAGCTGGAGACATAGGGTGTAAGATGAAACTCACTCCTACCTACTTTTAGGGATATTAGAGAGGTTGTTCTCTGAATTACTGATTCCAGGTCTTGACTAAGAGGCTCCCCTCTCTCATTGGCCCGAGAGGGATTCGGTTTAGTAATTGGATCATGAACCAATTATTCATTAGAGGATCAGTGAGATTTAAAGAGCAAGATGTAATCTCGGGTGTAAAACAACATTCGACCCAACCTTTATTACGAACAACCTGGGAAGGGTCAACTTACTGATTATGGTTATATGAAGTGGACAAAAATATATCAGTGAAGGGAGTGCAACCACTGGACTTTAGTGGACTGACCTGGTAGTTAACAAATGTTGATTAATTCGGCTTAAAGAGTTTAGTCAATTAATCTCGGAGTGTTGGAGCCCATGATCTATAGGTCTACTAGGTCCCCTACTAGCTCACAAATGGATTAAACCTTAAAATAGAGTGATGAATAAATTTGAAGTGTTCAAATTTGAATTAAGGGAATTAGTAATTATATATGATATAATTACACGTCTAATTATCGAATTAAACAAAATTAGAGATTTGGATAATATTTAAATTTAATTTAAATATTAATTACATGAATAAAAATTTATGATTGTGGATTTGGTGTTTAATTAATAGAATATTTAATATCTGATATTAAATTAATATAATTAATTATTAAGAATTAATTTTATATGAAATTAATTATATATAAAATTAATAAGGTTTTAATATAGAATTAAAGATTTTTTTAAGTTTGAAAATTATTTTTCAAGATAAAAAAGAAAATTGAATTTCAAATTTAAATTGGAAAAACCCATTAATGGGTTTATCCAACAAAAGACACCATTTTCCCACTCAATACCACAGGTAGGTGTTGTCAACCCCTGAGACAATTTGAATGCATGATGGAAACGAACAAGACTCAGTTCAATTAACTGAGTTAAAGGGCCATGCAATCAAAATTTGAAAGCTAAGCTGCTGAAGAAGTTATTCTTCATTCACTAACTGAAAACAAACTTTTCTCTCTACAATTCCCTAAACACTAGCTCATTTTGGATCCCACAATCCAATCTAAGGTCCTAAAGAATAATAGGGAAGATCAAGTGGTGGTTTACAACGTTTATGCTGATGAGGTTCAAGCTCGATTTGAAGATCAAAGAGTTCTTCAAAGGTATGTTCTAGAAACCCTTTTTTTATGTAATGAACATGCTTTCTTAGATGCTAAAATTGATGAATTCGAGTGATTAATGATCCTGATTTCTTCCATTGATTGCATACTAACTCCATCAAATCTTTCGTCTCTTTGGTTATTAAAATTTGAAACTTAATTAAGGACCTTTGATCTCCTTTCTCCCATATTTTTTATAAAGCTTTCAACAAGATTTCTAACTTCGTTAGGGATGGATACCCGCGTAATATCACCTGAGAAACTTCCGAAAAGAAAAAACATTGTTAACATCAGCCAATGAACACTCATGAAGCCGATTGTACAAAGTCACTACACTGCATCCCTCATATAACATTTATTTGACCCAGATCAATCGCAAGAAAATCGGTTATTACTACTAATTTCGAAAATTTTAACTCCCATGATTTGTACATTCCTCTTCCCCGATCTACGTTCCATTCCTGATAACCACCCTAAATTTTTCGTTTTTCGTACTCGATAGGTTGAATTCATTCACAACTTTTTGTTGAATAAAATTGTGGGTCGCTCTGTAATCGATCAACATAATGACCTCTTTACCTTTCATAGAGCCTCTTAGCTTCATCGTTCCTTTTGCAGAAAATCCAAGAATCAATTTCAACACTATTTGTGCATTCTCGATAACTACAATCGCTTTTAACTCCAGTTTCTCATTTTCTTCTCTGCCCTTCTCACCTTCTGCATCTTCTTCCTTATGTGTGATAAACAACATAAGTTCTTGATTCTCCTACATTTTGCAAAGGTGCCCTTGGGAGTATTTTTCATTACATAAAAAACATAAGCCCTTGCCAAGTTGTTCCTAAAATTTGCTATCAGACAAGCACTTCACTAGAGGATCCTTCTTCGCGTAATGCCCTTTCATCGAAATAGAAATTTGCTTCATCCCTATGGTTTCGTTCTCTTTTATCGTTGCCTTGTTGATGGTCAACTAGTCTTTCTTTCCGCTTTGGGCTTCCTTTTGTCTAGCCTAATAATACCCAAATTGGACAGGGCTAATTTCAATGTTGCGTTTCTATTGTTTACCAATTGGGCCTCATGCATAGACTCCTCCAACATTGTTGGGTGTCGACTGATTACTTTAGCCTCTAATGTTAGTTCTAGCACATTTATGAACACATCCTTGAGCACATTCTCAACCATTTCCAGCACTGGTGTCAAGTAGGTTATGAGCTTCTTCATGTAATTGGCATATGATTCTTCTTGTTTGATTCGTATCAACCTCGTCCTCAAACTCTCTTCTTTGGTAGGTCAGAAATGATAAAACATTCCTTTCTTCAGTTATTCCCAAATGGTGATTGCCTTTCGGTTATAGCTCCATTGGGACTAGCCAACCTTGTCAGATGCAAAACTAACTACGACCACTTTCACCTTCTCAGCATACGTCAACTCATGGATTTCAATGTAGGGTTCAGCCCTGTATATCCACAATTAAAGTTTTTCACCAGAGAAAACAAGCATCTCAAGATGTTTATACTTACTCTTATCTGATCCTAAAACTTTTTTGTTCTAGGATGAGTCTGACTCATCAATCTTCCCTTCGATCTTAAAACGAGTCCCCTCAGTTGTCTCAGCTTCCTCGATCTTTCACGTTGACCTTTTGTCTCTCACTTCCTTGATAAGCTTATCGATACTCTTACAGAGATTTAAGATCATTATCCTTCATTTTGGAGTTCTCTTTCACGTTGGTCTCCCTTCATTCCTTTATTTGCTTCGAAGCCATTGATTTTGTTTACCCCAGGATTTAGGGGTGTTCAAAAAACCCAATAACCCGACCAACTCAGACTACCAAACCAAACCGTAAGGATTAGGTTGAGTTAGATTTTATTTTGAGTTGGATTGGGTTAAAAAGTATTAAAAAAAAATTAAATTACGGGTTGGGTCTTGGCTTACTCTTGTTTAGGGTCGGGTTGACCCAACTCGACCCGAGTATATATATATATATATATGTATGTATGTATGTATAGATATATATATATATATGTATGTATGTGTATATATATATATATATATGTATGTATGTGTGTATATATATATGTATGTATGTATGTATATATATATGTATGTATTCAAAAAACAAACCCTCGCCACCTGTCATCACAGTCTCTCTCATCTCACGCCTCATGCCTAAATGCCTCCGGCCTCACACTGACTCGCAATCTTCTCACCGAGTCTCGTAATCGCCTCATGCCTCCAACCTCACACCTCAGTCCCTCATGCCTCACGCCTCTACCCTCTCGGTCCCTCACGATCACCTTCACGCCTCTGCCTCAGAAGTCAGATTTTTCATCCTTTACACCATATCTTCACCATCCGTTTCAGTCTCATGCCAGATCTCTCAGTTTGTTCATCATCTCTCAGTCCTTCATACCAGATCTTCACCGTCCGTTTCTTTTGGTATGGAGTTTTTGCTTTTTTTTTTTATTAATGATGTTGAATAAAAAATTTGCAGTATTGTTTGTGTTTGTTAATCACTGTTAAGTCAATATTATGATGAATTATGAGTGGTTAATCCCTAAATTATTCATTAATTAATTGTTGCCTTTCCCTTATGTAACTAATTGAATTAATTTTTGTTCAAATTCACAGTGTCTTAAGAATATTTAGATTCTCCAAAGCCGTCATGATGGACACTAGTCATTTGTAGAGAGCCCCATCATCCTTTGTTGTTTTATTACTTATAAACGATCAAATATTATTATTATTTATAAACGATCCTCTTGGTTAAACGTATTTGTAATTTTTTCAAGCATTGAAAAATGAAAAGACCAAAAATGAAGAAGAAAACTCACTAATCATTCATCAGGGTGCTTTTTTTTTTCTTTCTTTCTTTTTTTTTTTTTTTTTTTTTTTTTTTTTGTAATATGCTAACAGTTCTTATTGAACATGGAATTTTATGTAATAGGCTAATAGTTATTATTAAACTTGGACTTTTTGTTTCTATTGTGAATGATTTTGAATGGAGACTTTGAATACTTTGAGTATGGACTTTGAACTTGAACATTTGAATGATTTGAAATAGTTTCTTTTGAAGTTTTTATTGAATTTATGGTGGTTGTATTTTAAGGTAAATGCTAAAACTTTTGCATAGATTACATGTTGTTTGATTATTAAATTTTTAATAATTGATGTAATATATTTAGAATTAGTTCACTTCTATAAATATGAAGGTTTATTGACCCACAAAAATCAAATTTTTCAATAGAAAAGGAAGTAAGGAAAAAAAATTCAAAAAACAGTCAAAATTCAATTAAAAAAAAAATCAAAATTGGTGATCCAACCCAACCCAAACCGAAAAATTTAGGTTGGGTTAACCCTTAAAAAATGAACTGTTAGGGTTTATTTAAAGCCAACCCGAATTTTTGGGTTGGTCCATAAAACGCCTCCAATCCAGCCCATGTACACCCATACAAGGATTGATGGCTCTGATACCAATTAGTTAGGTTTCCCTTCCATGCACTTAGTAAAATCCAACAAAGTATGCAATAAAACTGATAACTTGTAGAAATACAAGTTATTTATACCATCTTATTTAGAATATACGGCAAAAAGAAGGAAAAAGTTGCGTCGAACGTATAGAAATCGGCTTAGAAACGTAAAAGTTGGAAATTGTCGAAAACACACCCACTAACCCCATTGCAATGGCAAAATGGAATGTCCAAGTCTTTGTTTTGTAGGAAATAGGTCACCGCATGCGACGATCACTCGAGGACAAAAAGAGCAATGCATTCGCACTGCATGCGACGGTCAATCAAGAACGAAAAAGAGCAACACATTAGCACCGCATGCGCCAATCGATCCTAGATAAAAAGATCAACGCATTTGCACTGCATGCGGCGATCAATCGTAGATGAAAAGAGCGATGCATTCGCAAGGATTTCTGAATTTGTACAGCTTTTCTATTGTACGATCTGACAAATTGAATGTGGAGCAGAGTGGACGTTTCCACCGAGCCATGGCAGAAAAATCAGCTTTTCAGAGCGGGACAACTGACGAAGGAGATGCCAAGGTCTATAAATAGCTACATCAATTCCAAAGAAAGGAGGCTGGTCTGAAGAGACACTTAGAGAAAATTGGGGAGAAAGATGAGACAAGTCCAAAAGGGAAGTCTTGGGAGCCAGAAATTCATTCACACGCCCAAAGGGAAGCTCTGTGCAAAGATCATTTCTACCTGGGAAACAAGCCTAAGAAGGAAGTTTTCCACCACACTCCTCTTACACGCCGGCAAGCAAATCGTCTCCGATCGGGATCTGTGTCAAGACATTGACACGCTTTCCTAATTTGTTCTCACTTTCTATTCATCGACTGTACTTATTTTTAATGTTTCATTCATCCATCTGTAACAAACACATATCTTATCTCTTAATATCATTATCATATTCATTGTCATTGCTATGTTCTCCACCATACATTCATGGTCCATCTCTCTCATCATGTGCAACTAATCCCCAGAGTAAAGAGGAAGGATTAAGCGAGTAAGTTAATCCATGTTGAAGAAATTTGCTAAGTTTAGCTAAAGCATGCTCAACTGCATCTTCACCTGTGAGAGTAGAAGTGAAGATGTTATTCAACCTCTTGAAAGAAGGTGGAAGAATGCGTTAACTAAAGCAAGAAGTTTCCCGAGATGGAAACAACCTTGCGTTCGCAACGTTCATCCCTGATTCACCATAGAAATATGGGAATGCAGCCGATCACTAAAAGGTGTAAGCCAAGGAAAAGCGGAACCTTGGATGCGTCCTTAACAGGATTGACGACCTTGCGATGTACTTTCCCCTAACCCATTCTCTTTCTGACACATTTCACAAGACTTGCTACTGCATTCCATCAGATACTTGCACATCTTCACAGTCAGCCATTTATTTGTTTATTTATTACTTTATCATCGCATTTTACTTTGTCATCGCATTTTACTTTTCCAATACAATTCATTATTATTTTGTTTTCGGTTGCATATATCACATTAGTATTGCATTGATCATCGCAATCCCCGTGTTCGACCTCAGATCACTCTGAGAAACTTGCGTTGGAATTATACTTGATTCCAGCGCAAGAAAACTTGTGACACGTGCGTACTACATGAATGCATACTACGTACGCAGATCAGCAGTATCACATACATTATTTTAGAACGTAGTATCGCATTTATTATCGAGAAGCGTGATTCATAACCGCATACACATCATCCACGTCCAGACACCATCATCCATTCTCCACCATTTCCAATCCTTACGGCGGCATTACATTTACATTCCATTACGTTCTGTCCGCCACAATTAAAATTCATTCAAAAAAAAAAAAAAAATAGAGTAACAAGCTCTAAGAAACTGATATTTAAAGAGATTAATATTCAAAATCTTGCTTAGAAGAAACTGAGCCTTTTGGCTTAACACAAATAACAATACCAAAAGAAGGACACAACAAGGATGATAAAGAAAAGGAAAGAAAATAGATAGCAAACCAACACATCCGAGAGAGCTAGTGGTCCTATACTCTAAAAGCTGCTATAAGCTTTTACCCAAAATTCCCCTGCCTACATTGATTCCCAGGCCTTCCATTTATAACAACTTTTGTGGTCCCTCGATATATTTTCTCTTCTCAACGACTTTTACAGCCAATGCCTTCTGTGCAATTACTTTCTTGCCCCTCCGTTTATATGTGTACAGAATTAGGGGTTTAATACATATACTACATACTTGCTTAAATATGATTGTTAGAACTTATTTGGATTTTCCCTTGTCCTAAGTTAATTCATGGTTGTTTGTCACATTAATCATTGCAAACGGTGTGGCTCGATGGTTGTTAAAGGAATAATTTACTTCTTGAAGTTGGAAAATCAATTTTCTCAATGATTAATAGTTGGATATTAGTTGGGTTGCAACCATTTTTTGCAGGTATCATTTTAAAAAAATGAATTTGCAACAATGTGACACCGTGTGATTGACCTCGTAGCTACAAGTAAGTTCGACCTTCCCATTATCCAAAGTCTGTTTTTGATTGTTCGTTTTTCAACAAATAAATAAATAGTAAATTACTACACAAGATTACTCAACAAAGAGTTATATTTTCTTTTCCTTTCGAGTTCCAATTGTTGGGTTTTATGTCCTAAAACTCGTGGTTTGTAAACAATAAACTCATTCTATAAATCAATAAAGTTGTTTTTGAATATACGAATTACTTATTTCGTTTTAGAAATATATCCAATAAACTAAAAGATCCATGTCTTTTACATGAGTATTTAAACTTTATGTAGAGACATAAGAGTGGATTAGGTTCGAGAAAATAGTCAAAATGATCTATAGTATATGAATAAGGTTGGGTGCCTTATTCTGGTAATACTATTGGATTCGGCCCACTCTGTAGTTGTTACAATTTACTTGTAGTTGTTACACTTTTAAAACATGAGTTCACCTAAGTTCGCATGCAACTTTTTTTTATTGATTTTAGTTCTAATTTCCATTACAACACTTATAACAGGAAACAACTAAAACTAACTACAATGCAAAGCAACACATACAAGGCATTCATAACTCTTATAAATAAGCCTAAGTGTCATGCTCCATGCATTGTTCATTCATTACTACTTTTATATAACTCTTATATAACAAAGTAATGAAACAAGCTACATGCTCTCATACACCCTTATATTATAACACTTATAATATAAAGATGAAGCATGAAAATGCTTAATGCATGCATAAATATAACTCTTATATTATATAATGCATGAGCATGCTTTCTTGTAATTTCATCATGCCAATTACTATATTATAACACTTATAGTATATGATGCATGAGTAAAATGCATAACCTAAGGTGGGTTTTAAATCTATATGTCATACACTATGACATAAAAACAAACATACATCTCATGTACATTAAGTAAAAGTTGATGGACCGGGATAATTAGCCTTAAATCCTGAAAAACAAAGCTAACTATTACAAAGAGTATTGAGTCTAACAGTTCAAACAGGCGAATCGAGTCTTGAACCGTCCGGGCGAAGCCGCGTCTCTTTGATCGTGTAACAAATCCTTGTGATTGTCTAGCAACGCTGTATAAGCATAAACGATCGTTTAGCAACGATCGAATACCTTTCATTATACGATGAAGCATGAAGGTCACACGATCGTGCAGTGCACATCGTGAAACGATCAAGTAGACAACAACGATGCGGTGAAGCATAAACGTCTAAACGATCGCTAAGAAAGCGTAAAATATCGTATATCGGGTGATCGTGTAGTCAGTGACTATGTGATGAAGCATGTTGAACTACACCATCGTTTAATATGAGTGCCTTCTAAATGATGAGTGTCAAAAACTCTATGCGATCGTTTACCTCAAGTGTCAATGCGATTGAGTAGCCAACGTTACACGATAAAGTAAACTCTTTACTCAATTATTTACCATCAGTTATACGATCGTTTAGTAAACACTTCACGATCGGGTATAACTTTTCTACACGATCGTTTAGCCAAATCTTAATGAATGTTTAGCTTGGGCTACATGATGCGACCAACTTTTGGTCTTCTTCCTCGATGAGAACAACATCTCCATGCTTCGAAACTTCATCACGAACGACTAAAAAAACTTCAAATATTTTGAATACAGACTCAATTGCTTGTTAATTATGCCCTTACAAATTAACACTTTGTAAACTTAAAGAAAGCTTTAAACAGAGGCAACCATCCCATAAACATCCATCAACACATCCACAAACACATTTAACTCTTAAATGCATTGTAGAAAACTTAAAACTTACCACGACTGTAAAAGAAATTCAATACAACAATGGAATTTGGAATATCAGAACAAACCTGACTCTAATACCAATTGAAGGAAATCTAAACAGAGATCTCCATGAGCAGCGGAAGTGGATCATTCCAAATCCCATTCAGAATGAACACAAACATTTTACAGACTTAAACGAAAACAAACAGATTATGCATAAACCGAAATTATAGCATGTTATAAGAAGATACGAGGGATAAAGTATGCGTACCTTTGAAGAACTCTTCTTCAAGTATCCCTTGATCAATGTCCAATGCGTCTAATGATGCACTTGAATGCAATGAACGGAACAACCAACAACACAAACAACTGGATGCTTCTCGAACTCAATCGAGTCCACGAATTTAGAACACTACCATAATGGTTATCTTGGTATTCTCGGTGTGAGAATCCAGAAGTTGTGGGCTCTGTAGGATCTTGGATTGAAGAAGACAGCAGGTATACGATCGAGTAGACGATCGAGTAAGTGGGAGATAATGAAGATTGTCTATCGTAGACAATGTACTAGATCGTTTAGAAGATAAAGCCAGCCGTATAGACTTTTGCTACTCAACCGTGTAGCAACGATCAAACGAGCAACTATCGTATAGTCAACTCTTAGCTTAATCGTGTATGCTCTCAACGCTATCTCTTAGTAAAAACACTATCGTATAAACTTTTCCTCTTTAATTTTTTTAAATGAAAAAATTGAAATAAAATAATTAAATCTTTTTATTTTGATACCACTTGGCTAAAAATATAATGATATTCATTTTTGTGGTGCACTACTATCGAGTGGGTATCACTAAGGAGTTGTGAAGCATGGAGTTTAGAAGTAGGATATGTGAATTTCACTCCTTCTTTGACCCAAGGCGTCAGTGGGTGTTTGGAGTAAGAAGTGGAATAGTGAAGAGTAAGAAGTTACGAAGTTTAAGGAGTTGTAAACTTTGGCCTATAGTGTAAGAAGTTGATAAGATATAAATTGATGTTTCTTAATAGTGAGACCGAATTACAAATAATAAAGTCACTGACAATTTGGATTTCGCTCAATGCCTAATTTATTGGTTATTTAGGAATAAAACGATGACGAAGAGTCGGGTGAGGTAAGAAGGAAAAAAAAAAGAAAAAAGAAAAGCAATGCTACTGCTCGTACGAGATTTTCGGAGAAACGTGTTTCGTGGCGTTGAACTTGTGCTAATGTAGATTTTGATGCAGATGTGGTTTGACTTCTAATACTTGACCTTCTAATTCTCTATCAATTGAATGTGTAAGCTTGATGTATGGAAGCGGAACGTGTGGATGTTCTTGAAATTGGAGTCTTTGAGTTTCAAAGAGTGGTTCAATCTTCGGATTGTTGGGAGAATTCTTTCTAAACTTTTTGAAGTGCAAAATTAGTTCTCTCTAGACTCTCTAGAGTGCACAAATTTTTAACACTTCAAATGAGGAAGAATCAATTTATAGAGTTTTCTAGTGGGCTTTGGGAGCTTGGACTTGGTTGGTCCATGCACCTGACCATTGGTTCAACTAATTGAATTTGGGCTTATTGGTAATTGAGGTAAATTAAATATATTATTTTAGACTCAATTTGACTTTAACCCAAATCTTAATATTTAATTAGATCAAAATAATTAATTTAATCTAATTAAGACTTCTACAAATGATATCATCGGGATTCACCAATTTATGTCTTCAATTTTAATTGGGACACTTGCCAATTTTTAATTAGTCTCCAATTAATTATTTGTAGTTTCATCATTAATTTGATAAATGACGTGACAATTTGTGATTGATTTAAAATTTTTCTTTCAACATCGAAGAAAGAAAACAACGAAGAAAGCGCCCACAAATTAAAATTAAATCAAGGGAAAAATTTGAATAATAATAACAATAATAATAACTTCAAGGGTCAAATTATCATGTCTATAATTATCTTAAAGATGTGCTAGAGATGCAAATATAAAATCCAATGGTACTACCCATTATAAATTTTCATAATTTAATGACCCAAGGGTAGAAGTGGAATTTGGAAGTTAAGCCCAAACCGATTGTTTTGAATTATTGGCCTGGGCATTTTTGTGGCCGAAGCCCAAGGCTGAACCACTAACGACGACTTCTTTCCTCGTGGCACCTCCTCAACAGCCACAACACTTCCGTATTCCGACACCACAGCGCCGCCATGGCCATAGCCGGCACCATTTCTTTTCCACTGACCTCTCCATCTCCACGCTCTCTCGCCTCATTTCCTTCGCTTCGATCGTCTTTTTCTTCCACACTTCAACTGGATTCCCTTTCGAAGCATTCCGCGCAGAGAAGAAGCCCTAGGCTCACTATCTCCGCGTCTTCCGCTGGTCTTGAAGTTACAGAGAAAGCGCCGTCGTCGTCTTTTCTTGACCGGAGAGAGAGTGGCCTCCTTCACTTTGTTAAGTACCATGGTCTCGGCAATGACTTCATCTTGGTAATGATTCCTTGAGTTTACTGTTTGATATGTTTTTTGTTTGTTAAATCTTGAAATTGGCTGTAAATACGTGTTCGTATCTAAAACTTATCCGTTGGAGCTTTGCATTTGAAATGGTGGGAGTCTGTAATCGGTACTTGGTATCTTAAATTTCTGCCGTTGACTCTGGTGATGTTAATCATGGAAAACTATATGGATTTTAATCAGAAAATAATTGGAAAGTTTTTCTCGGTCAGTTTTTTCTTCGTGCAGGGAAATAGTTTAATTCATTCTCAGCTAATCAGTCTAGGTTTATTTCTTAGTCTGATATTGATTGCAATTGAGCTTGAATAGGTTGATAATAGGGACTCATCAGAGCCTAGGATCACCCCGGAGCAAGCTGCGAAGTTATGTGATCGAAACTTTGGGATCGGTGCTGACGGAGTTATCTTTGCTATGCCAGGCGTTAATGGTACTGATTATACCATGAGGATATTCAATTCCGACGGTAGTGAACCGGAGGTAATTAATTGTTTTTTTTTTTTTTTTCCATGAATAATTGTCTATGGCTGTTATTGTATTTCTTCTATCATTTACGTCTGAGTCTGTATTTTTCTTTGCGCTTGTTTCTTATAGATGTGTGGTAATGGAGTACGATGCTTTGCCAGATTTATTGCTGAGCTCGAGAATTTGCAGGGAACGCATAGGTATATCTTCTTCCTGTTTTACCATTGTTTATCTTTTGAGGCCATTTGTAGTATTGCCCAGTGTTTTAAAAAGCTCTCCCGGACGCGCGCCTAGGCCCAAGGCACAGGTCTGGCGCCTCGCCTTGGTAAGCGAGCCTCACAAAATAAGGCATGCCTTAGGTGCGCGCCTTTTGTGAAGCCCCAAAGATCAAAGCCCTGCGCCTTGGGGCTTTTCAATTATTTTTAAAAAATAGTAATAATTAAGGGTTTTCGTTCTTTATTAACTAAAATGATCAAGTATACCAAACCTAAATGCAAAATTTCTTGTGTTTGGGGTCCCTATTTTTTCCATATTTCCACTTCAATTATACCCTCTCTTTTTAATGTAACATTTTTATATATAGTGCGTCTCACAAAAAAAAGCCCGCGTTTTTTTGTGCACCTTGCGCCTAGGCTCCAGAGGGCCATTGCGCCTTAAGGTGCCTTGGGCATTTAAAAACACTGGTATTGCCCTTTCAAGACGATTAAAATTTTACTTTCGGTATTAATATTTCAAAAATGAACGTTTGCCTTATATTCCTGGTACTGTGCTTAGAAATCTGTAGTTTACCTATGAGACTTATTAAATTATGATACCTTACATCTTTTATCTCATGTTTATTTATGCATTAGAAATTTCTGAGCGCACTGTTTTTGTTCATCCTCACGCAGTTTCACTGTTCATACTGGGGCTGGTCTTATTATTCCAGAACTTCAGGATAATGGGCAGGTATACCTCGATAGATTTTCTAATCTATACTCAACTGCTGTTTCAATTTTTAGAGGTTTTGGAGGGAGGTTTGAGAGGTTGTTAGGTTAATGCTTCTCTTTTGGCATCGTTCATTGGGCTTTTTGTAAATCAGCTTTGTTTAGATCCTTTTGATTGAAGGCCCTTCTTGTAATTAGTTTGGAGATTTCTTTTATGGGCTTGTTTTCTTGTATTATCTCGTACGTTCTTTCATTTTTCTCAATCAAAGTGTGGTTTCTTACTCATTTTTTATTATTTTTTGAAGGCTTAACAGGCACATATTTACAATTTTGCAATCGGTGCTATTATTGTTATGTTTATTATTTATTTATTTATTTATTTTTGTTTGGTGGGGGGGGGTGGGTGTTATGCAATCTAATTTTTTTGTTCCGTGTCCATCTTAACGTACATGGAATTTTAGGTAAAAGTAGACATGGGTGAACCGATTCTCAAAGCATCAGATGTGCCTACCCGATTGGCACCAACTACAGACCAATCTGTTGTGAAGGCAGACATCGAAGTAGATGGAGTTGCGTGGAGTGTGACCTGTGTCAGTATGGGAAATCCGCATTGTGTAACTTTTGGCAACAAAATTGACCAGGTATTTATTTAATATGTACATTTTGCAACATCCCATTCACTCTTCTAAATCTTTTTAAAGTTCCTAACGTGGATTACAGTGGCTTGCTCTTTTGTTTTCTTTTCTTTTACGTAAATATCTTTGCAAGTTGTATATATTGTTTAAATGATTTAGTAGATTAGAAACTATAAGTTACACTTTAATATTAAGTACAAGAGTTCCTGAGTACTTTGTAGGCTCCATAAATACGTACATTGTATATATCATAGTTTAGTTGATTGATTGAGATGTGTTCAATATTGTAATGTTAGCTATAGAGCATCAATGAACCAACGAGTACAATTTAATTAAGAAGCAATACGAAGTTATGATGAAACCTCTAGTGATGGCTAAGCTTTTTTGACATTTAAGTAATTTTTTCCCTCCTTTGATCTAATATAGCTTACAGCAGTCTCTGGAATGCAACTTCATAGAGTTTTGAGTTACTATTTGTGCTGACTTTAGCCTGGTCATGAACAGAATCTGCAGGTTGATGACATAAATTTAGCTGCAATTGGTCCAAAATTTGAACATCATGTGATGTTTCCAGCACGAACAAATACAGGTTGGTTTTTTAGCAAGTTTGGGATTTTAACTTTTTCTGGTTGAGGTATATATCTTTGAGCAAATGTGGTTTTTTCCTAACCATTTAAAGGGTCTTCCCTTCCCTCTCTACGAATGTAATCTTTTTACTTTTTTGTTCATTGGGATGCTCCTTTTACCCTGCTTATACAGAATTTGTGCAAGTCTTCTCCAATTCACACCTTAAAATGCGCGTGTGGGAGCGTGGTGCAGGTTTGAATTTTATATAATTTAAGATAAATTTAAGTTATAAGCACATGAATATTGAATCACTTCATTATAAACCTGCTGGCTGTACTTCTCAATCACACTACAGGTGCAACACTTGCTTGTGGAACCGGAGCCTGTGCGGTCGTTGTTGCAGCAGTTCTTGAAGGTCATGCTGGACGGGTAAGAAGATCATGTGTATCTTTTAGCCCCACATCAGTAATATGATTTAGTTTCATCAGTATAATTGCACAATATGGTTATATAAACAGAGAAAAACAAAGGTCATGCAAATTTCAATCCTTTGCTTTAAATTTCCTAACATTAGATTCGAATATCTCGAGACAGAATTGCACCGTCGATCTTCCAGGAGGACCATTACAGATAGAGTGGAGCGAGCAAGACAACCATGTATACATGACAGGACCAGCCGAAGTAGTGTTCTATGGATCGGTTCCTCTACAATAAAAGCAACCTAAAGAATCAGGACAAAAGTAACTGTCGAATTTTGGCCTCTCAACTGGTAGGTGGTAATTTATGAAAATGTATCTTCTGTTTGTACTTTTATTATTCTGTAATGCACTTTTCTGTGTGAATTATAATAATTGTCTTATGTTTTTTAAGAATAAAATTAACGTAATGGTAGACATATTAGCTTTGATTTCTTTTGTTGAATCTGGTTAGTGTTGAGTTTCCAACTAACGTTAAGAAAGAGAATTCATAGTATCTGTTGTAAACATTATCCAATGTGATTATTCTTTCATTAGAACAATGACAAATGAGAAAATTCATAGTATTTACTTAGGACCGTTCACGGTTTGCTTTTGGATATAATACCAAAGTGAACCAAACTGAATATATTGTTTGGTCTAAACCGAATTGAATGGAAACTTATGTAAAAATTGAATTTTTGCTTCAGTTCGATTTGTCGGTTTCAATGTTCACCTCTAGTATTTCTTTTTAGAGGGGTGGATGGACCATGTGTGGGTTCGATTGATAGGCAGGCTCTGTTGTAATTATGATTTTGGTTTGATTTTGTCAGACCATCTCTTTCTTAGTTCTCGTGCTTTTCCTTTTTGGCCAACATGTTACTTAGTATTTGTGATATATTGTTCCACTTGTTAACCATCATAAGTTGACCGTGGTGAAAAGGAGACATAGTCTCAATAAATGGCTATGAGGTCAAGGGTGCAATCCATGGTGACCATTTATCTAGAAATTAATATCCTACGAGTTTTCTTGACATTTAAATGTTGTAGGGTCAGATGAGTTAGTTATCCCGTAAGATTAGTTGAGATGTGCGTAAGCTGGTCTGGATACTTACGAATATTAAAAAAATATATTTACTCACTAGTAGCATGCGTATGGGTTTAATTACCATATTTCCTCTCTTCTCCCTCCAATCTCACTTTGATTACGAATATTATGCGTATGGGTTTAATATGCGTATTGGTGGATAAACATTTGCTCATATAGGAATTGATGACGAATAGATTCTCCAAATCAGTCAAAAATGTCCATTTAATTTTAATATTTGGCATTCTAATTCAAATTAGTTGACGATCTCGATAAAGATGATTTTTTTTTGGATAGGTGACAACCATTAAAAATAGTTGCTTTTTTTTTTTTTTAGATTCGCTACAATGTAGATGTTGGAGAATCAAATTCCTTGTCATAAATTTACCTACAAGGGCAGTGGGGGAATGTGATTATTTAATGTGTTATTATATGTAATGACCACATTTTGCTATAAAGTAGTTTATCTTTTGCAGTGTATTTTTTTTGTCAAAGCATTTTCTTTAAAATCAAATATACCAGTCCAGTAATACCTCCTTACCAGATATTTTTATTTGGGCAAACATTGTATCAATTTAAATTTTGAACTTCCATTGGTGTATTAATCTACACGTTTCTTCAAATTTCTCTCGACTAATATCGTGCGAAATGTTTAATTTGAGTCAATTAAATGCTTAAATTTTCATTATTCAGTCAAATTAGATCATACATTACAATTACTTTTGAAAATTGTCCGTGTTTTAATTTTTAAACATGTATAGATTTCTTCAAATGTCGGTTTTACAAAATAGACAATCAGAATAAATGCATGGATAATTTTCAAAAGAAATTTGTCTAAGAGTTTAAATTGATTCATTTATGAAAGTTTAGGGATCTAATCGATACAATTATATGTTTGAGATTTTTTTTTCTCTACCCTAACTCCAATTTTTTCCTGTCATTCAAAAGAATCTAGATAATTACTTTTTGAAAAATCAACTTTCAAGGAGTTTCATAACAGAAGTTTTTGAAATTCAATATCATTTAAAAGAAAAGCAACTGATTTTCAACCAAAATCATTTTTGAAGCTATGCCAAAAACACTCGAAATGGCTACTTTTGATAAAATGGAAAGAAATGGCTATATAATACGCAATGTAAAGGAAAGTCAATACGCACATTTTCGTTTTGCAAATCAAATCAATATTAAAATTGAAAGTCATAAGTCAAAAAGGATAAATAAAATAAAGCCTAAAATGACAGGAGATTATCGAATCAATATTAACATTAACACGTCTTAAATTTATAAGCCGATATAAACATTGTTAAGTGGTAATTGACATATACTCTCTCTTAAGGTCATAAATTTGAATTTCTCTAGGTCATTTGTTATACTAAAAAAGATGATAATAATAAATAAACATAGTTTAACTAGTCATAACATAAAGATTTAACTAAAAGATTGTAAATTAAAAATTTTCAATTTCTACATGTTAGAGCTAAGGTTTACAATATCAAAGTTTCAATTTTTTGAAAATTTCAATTAAAGTACCGATAACATGTTAGATGCCGATGGATATTTGTGAAAAAAATTATGAAAACAAAAAAGTTAAAAAATTATTTAAATTAATAAACATTTTTTTTTAATTTTTAAACAAATTAATGTGTTTACATTAGTGACATTCTACTACTTATTTGTCTGTTTCATGAATTTTTTACGATATAATAAAAATATCAATTCATTTCTTATAATATTACCAAATCTACAAAAATGTCAATTTACAGATGAAAATTTAATACCATTATTAAATCTCAGAAAAAAGAGGATTAAAAATTTCAGAAATTAAATGGTTGTAATTAATAATTTTCAAGAAAGCTGCCTCCTTTTTCCTTCCTTTTTGGGAAGAAAAATCAAAGGAAAAAAAAAAGAAAAAAAAAAAAAAGGCATGGAAGCTTTTGGGAAATAAATTCCACCAATTGCAATTGCAGGCTCCGGCCGTGCCCCAGAAACTTTGGAAATTCTTTCCGGAGTGGGGCCCCACCTTTGATCGAATTCAAATTTACGATTCCAACGGCTACTTTCTCCTATATGAAAATATTGTAGTGGACAGTGGCCGTTGAAACACAAACAAAAAATCGAGCACAACAAGGATTCTCTCAATCGAATCTTCAATTAAGGTTTTCTTCTGTTTTTTTCCCCTAGTGTCTGTTTTTCGTCTCTGAATTTATCAGCGGGGAGAGAGTCCTGTGTATTCTAATTCGCGATCCCGTTTTGTTTTACTATAGGTGGTGTGGTGGTGGTGATTTTTTTTCTTCTTTTGCTAATTGTTGAAATTGAGGAAGAAAATGGTGCCATTGACGCCTGATCAGTCGAAGAAATCGGGAGTTGGGGTTACGCCATCTCCAGCTCCGTTTCCGACTCCTCGTCCCGAACCGCGATGAACTGATTCGGGAGGATCTAATTCCAATTCTAACCATCATCAGCAGAATATGGATAAAGAAGTTATTGTGCGGGTTGTGTTGAGATGCAGGTGAGATTTATTGCTTTAAAAAAACTTGTTAGAGTGTTAGAAGTAGATCCTCTGTCGGTTTCTTTTCATATTCTCCACTTCCATTAGATTCATTAGGTTAAAGAAAGATCTCTAGGGTTTAATTTTTTCCACATGAAATGCTTTTGAGAAGTATATTCAGAGCATCAAGGTTGAGAAATTCTCTCTCACTTGAAAGCTCTCATGTTTGTTTGGATTGTTCCTGCGCAAAAATTCCCGAGCAATGTGTCCTTTGATGTCTGTATTGATTTTAAAACCTAGCTTGGTGGATTTCAGAAGTATCGACCACTTATTTATTCGAGTTTCTGACCATGGTATTTTTGATGATTCAGAGAACTGAAGTGGTGATGATGACTTGCTTGTGTATTTGCCTCTTCAGAATCTGATTAATTCTTTGAAAGTGTTGACTGTTGACTATGTGGATTTCTGTAAATGGAACCTATTATATTGTATTTACAATGGTAGGCCATTAAATGATGATGAACAGCGGTCGAACGTTCCACAAGTGATGTCCTGTAATGAAATAAGAAGAGAAGTGAGCGTCTTCCAAAGTGTAGCCAATAAGCAAGTCGATAGAATCTTCTCATTTGACAAGGTAAGTTTCTGAAACATTAACTTAGTTGATTTTGTGATAATGGATAGATTTGGTTATTTTAGCTGACTATGAATAGTTGTCAGGTGTTTGGCACAGCAAAGATCAATTTATAACAAGCTATTCCCCTATTGTTAATGAAGTCCTTGAAGGCTTCAACTGCACCGTCTTTTCATTATGGGCAAAGAGGCACGGGTAAAACATATACGATGGAAGGTGGGATGAAAATAAGGTATAGATAGTCAAACAAGAACCTTGTATTTTATTTCCTTAAGTTAATTTATTCTGTGTTTTTGACATGTATTTCACCATGACGAACAAACAGGGTAAGGATCTGCCTGCTGAGGCTGGTGTTATTCCACAAGCCGTTCGTCTAATTTTCGATACACTTGAAAAGCAAAATGCAGACTATAGCATGAAAGTGACATTCTTGGAGCTCTAAAATGAAGAAATTACTGATTTGTTGGCTCGGGATGATCAATCACGATCTGCAGAAGAAAAGCAAAAGAAACCTATTTCCTTGATGGAGGATGGAAAGGGCGCAGTGGTTGTAAGGGGCCTTGAAGAAGAAGCAGTTTACAGTTTAGGTGAGATATATACTCGTTTGGAACGAGGATCTGCCAAAAGGCGTACAGCAGACAGACACCTTGTTAAACAAGCGTGTCATGTTGGTAAAAAGATTTGGATTATTGAAAAAAATGTAAACCTCACATGTTTTGTTCAATATGTTCTATAACTGCAGCCGCTCTCATTCTATCTTTTCCATCCGTTGGTGATGAGGAACTGATCAAATGTGGAAAGCTTAATCTTGTTGATTTAGCCGGATCAGAGAATATATCTCGCTCAGGTGCACGAGAGGTAAACATTTGTTTCCATGCATAAAACAAATTTGTAAGTCCGATCTAGACAGTCAATTATATTTCCAGTCAATTATAGGATCTGTTGATTAAGTTTATAGATAGAGGTGACTCATATGATTACAAAATGAAGATTAACTAGCCATTTTTCAGTGGGAAGCGTGACATCGATACATTCCTCGATTGGATCAAGAACACTGAGAATTTTTTCAATTATATGAATACGCTGGATCACAAAAAGGTACGTTTGGTAGTCTTCAAGTTGAAAGGGGAAGCTTCCACTTGGTGGGATCAATTGGAGATCAATCGGCAATGGCAAGGCAAGAAGCCATTCGCACATGGGAAAAAATGAAGCAGTTGATGAAACAGAGGTTTCTTCCTCCCAATTATGAGCAGAATCTTTACGATCAATAACAAAACTGTAAACAAGGTCCTCGACATGTGGCAGATTATGTGGAAGAATTCCACTGATTTGGAGCAAGAACAAATTTGGTGGAAAATGAACATCTAATTACAAGATTTATTGGCAGCTTATGGGTGGACATCAAAGAGAAGGTAAAATTACAACATTTTCATTTTTTGGATGATGCACTTTGTTATGCTGAAACAATAGAGGAGTTGAATGATTTACGCTCCAAGAAAACTTCAAGAAAAGCTCCTTGGGATGCTTCTATAAGTAGAAGTGCAAATAGTACCTTGGACCATCCTACACCAATTTCATCCAAAGAAAAGGATAAAGAAAAGCAAGAAGAGGTTCGTGAGAAGGAAACAAAGGCTGTTTACAAGCAGAAAGTTCAAAATCCTTATAACTGGCCTACATTGGGAAAATGTCTGTGGTGTGGCCAAGTGAGGCACTTGTCTAATGAGTGTCCCCAACAAAAAACAGCAGCATATATAGATGAAGAAGATGATTTGTTGGCTGGATGTAGTGAAGATAATGAGGAAGAAGCCAATTATATTGACACGGATGAAGGTGATAGGGTGTCTTGTGTTCTTCAAATGGTGCCGATTGCTCCCAAAAGAGATTTTAATCCTCAAATACATTGCAAAACTTTTGTTAAAGAGAGAGAGAAATATTGGGTCTTGTAATTGTTGAAAAGACAAAAAATACAAAAAAACAACGAAGACATTCAGCACCATATTGACTTGGTTCCAGGTGCTACAATCTCTCATCTTTCTCACTATAGGATGAGTATTAGGGAGTATGAGATCCTCCACCAACGTATTGAAGAATTATTGAAAAGAAGGCACATTCAGCCAAACCTTACCACACGTGTAGTACTAACTTTACTTACCCCTAACAAAATGGTAGTTGGAGGATGTACGTTGATAGTAACTATCAACCGGATTATAGTGAAGTATAGCTTCCCAATCCCTAGAATATGTGATTTACTTCATCAATTTGGAGGAGCCTTATTTTTTTTCAAAAGAGGCCTTGAAGAGTGAATACCATCATATTCGAATAAGGTCGAGGGATGAGTGGAAGACTGCATTTAAGCCCTACTTCTCATTCGCAAACCGATGACCAAACCAAATTACCACATTGAGTTACCTTATGACATACATATTAATCCAATAATCAATGTTGCCAATCTTAAACCTTATTTTCTCCCCCGATGACTATCAGTTGGCATCCTAATTGTCATCCTAATTGTCATTCGCAAACCGATGACCAAACCAAATTACCACATTGAGTTACCTTATGACATACATATCAATCCAATAATCAATGTTGCCAATCTTAAACCTTATTTTCTCCCCCGATGACTATCAGTTGGTATCCTAATTGTCATCCGCAAGGTTGAGTCCGAATTTTAGGAGGATGGAATATGGTGTATTGAGAAACATTTGTAAGCAAGTTAGAATAAGAGTCAGTTTAAAATAGTTAGTTACATGTTAATTAGCTGTTATTCAGCACATATGTAAACATTTTCCCTATAAATAAAGTACCTCTCACTTATTTGAGGAGAGATTCAAGTTGATTAAAAAAAACTAGAGTTTGATTTACACCACTACTCGTATCAAATTGTTGCCGCTTATGAATTTTGAGGGGCTTAGCAAGTAAGTATGTCATGGCTAGAGAGGGGAGAGGGAGAATTAATGTGTTTGTGAGAAACGGAGATGTCGTGGTTGAGCTTACAGTGTCTGAATTTCCAACATAAAAAAACGAGTAGAATTAAATTAAACAACAGATGTATTTGGCATATGGATTAAATTAAACTACTATGACCAACTTAAATTTGGTGTGTGAATTTGCTTTAATCTCAAAGGATGAAAACCATGCACAAAACAATTAAAACCCCATCAACAAGTCTACTTCTCAATGTCAACAGCTTTAGTAAAAAAAAAAATAAATAAATAAATAAGAGGAAAACAATCCATTAGCAAATGGTGATAGAGTTGAAAATTTTAAAAGGGAAAGATGAAGCTAACAAAACATTTTGAGCTAGATTAAGAAAACCACGGTGGAATTGAAAAGGACTGGGTGGAGCAAAATTTTTTTCATCCAAAAATGGAGGAAGAGTTGATGGAAGAACGGGAGAGGATGATGAAAAGGGAGGTTGAGAGTAGGGGTGAGAGCATGATAGACCAAAAAACTGAGTCGACCGATTTCGGTTGAAAAATTACAAATCGGAAAGTTAAAGAAAAAGTTTAAAGAATTAAACCGACCAAACTGACTGACCGACCTTGACTCCTCAATAATCGATTTGGTGGCAGTTTGGTCAAAAAATCAACTCTGGTCGATCGATGCTCACCCTTAGTTGAGGGATAAGAGGAGAGAGAGGTATGAGAAACTATTTTTTTACTTTTTTTAATTTAAAAACATCTTTTTTCAGTATTTAATAATAATATATCATTAAGGTAGAAAATAACAAGAGGGACCATTTAAACCTATTATTGAAAAGAGAGGGACTAAATTGACCAAATTGAAATTTACCAATTGCCTATTTTTTAAAAATCAGGGATTAAAAAGTATTTTTCTTCCCTATTATTTATTATTACTGTTATTTTGCAAGTATTATTATTACTATTAACAATTTTCTGGCTCATGGCAAAATTTTATGCAGGGATAGTAAGCTTACTAGGCTGTTGAGAGATTCTTTGGAAGGGAAGACAAACTTTTGTCATTACCACAATTTCTCCTTCTGCAAATTGTTTAGAAGAGACTCTTAGTACTCTAGACTATGCCCATCGTGCAAAACATATCAAGAACAAACCTGAGGTTTTACTCCTACGAACCTCCTAAAAACCTGTTCATCCTCTTAATTTGTATTATTTTCCCAAATGCTGACAATGAAGTTCAATGACAGGCAAACCAGAAAATATCTAAAGCTGTGCTACTAAAGAATTTGTATCCAGAAATAGAGAGGATGAAAGAAGGTTGGATTGAATTCCTGTTCAACATATTGAGATTGACATCTGTGTTAACAATAGAAGAGCAAATATCCCTTTTGTTTAAAATATGTGAAAACTGTTGCAGATATTAAAGCTGCAAGGGACAAGAATGGTGTTTATATCCCACGTGAGAGATATGCTCGAGATGAAGCTGAAAAGAAGGTCGGTCGGTTTTTGTTAAAAAGAATAACATGCCTGGAACTTTTTCTTTCTTTTGAAATTTTGTCTCTCTCAAGACATCAGCTTTCAAAATTTTATAAGTGGCCTAAGAGAATTATGTGGAGTTTGAAAGGCAGTATCTTCTACCCACATATTTTTGCTGCTTAATAATTGGGGTTATTGGGGAAAATGGCCTATTGGAGATTTTTTTTTTTTTTTTTTTGGAAAAAATGATCATTTTTAAAAAGAATGTATTTTTGACCCCTTATAAGTAGGGAAAAAACCATTATACTTCTTTTTTAGGAAAAAAATTCAAAACCCCAACCCCTCTCTCCATAACCGCTTTCTTGTAACCCTTCAAATTCCTTTCAAAACTTTTCTTCAATATTTCGGTTCATCATGTTCAACCTCATCGGTTCATCTTTATCAAGCAAGTATTTATGCACATTTTAGGAGGGTTTTGGTTTTGGATTTTTTGGCATCTTGATTTTATTAGTTTTTATGGGGTTTCATATTTTTTTAGATTTCTTTGTTTAAAAACATTCATTTTAGAATGATTTTAAGGCCTATAGATAGTATATGAGTTGATTTGTACATTAGAAACATTTTTTTCTTTAAACTTCGATATTCGAACTTTTGAGCATCTTCAATTCGATGACTGGGAAGGGGGCCAAGAAGCAATTTATTTCCCAAGCAAGCGACTGGGTGGGGGAAATTGTGACCGGGAAGGGGGACAGACCAGGCGAGATGGGGCGGGATCGGGCTAGTTGGAGAGAGAGATTGATCGGGAAGGGGCTTGACCGGGAAGGGGGGTCGAATCGGGAAGGAACGGTCGGGTATGGGTTTGGCCCTGTCCCGAGAACGATGGGGTATGGGGTGGGGCGACTTGGGAAACGGGGCGGGATTCAGCAAGAAGGGGGAGGGACGATCAGGCTAGTTTATGGCCCGGTCTCGGGACTGGTCGGGTATGGGGTTAGGTGACTTGGGAAACAGGGTGGGATCGGATGAGAAGGGGGAGGGACGACCAGACTAGTTTGTGGCCTAGTCTCAGGACTGGCTGGGTATGGGGCTGGGCGACTTGGGAAATGGTGTCGGATCGGGCAAGAAGGGGTGAAGAGGCGAGCGAGGGACCGCTTCTGGTTTTTGGCCCGGTCCCAGGCTCGGTTGGGTATGGGACAGGGCAAAAAATTAGTAGCTTATTTTTTTGGACTGGGAAGGGATCGGACCGAGCAATCTTCAAACCTAGCTACCGGTTTTTGGCTCAGTCAGGTATTGGGCCGGCCAACAACTAGTAGCTTATTATTATTATTATTATTTGAAATTTTGAATATTTTGACGCATTGTTGTATTGTGTTGACTTCTAATTTATCTATTTGATGAAAAATATAGGTTATAATGGAACGAGAAATGAAGGTTCATCCTAATGATCATTTTCAGCATTTTCATGTTGTTCTCATATAGGAAAGACTATTCCTAAAATTAAGAAAAAACTATCTCCCACACAATTAGTCATGTTTAGACTTATGTTTGGTCCTCTCCTTGATACAAACACCATCTTCAATGGACCATTTATACATTATATTTTTCTTCAAGAGGTAAAGGAACTTATGAGAGCATATTAGTTTTAATTGACCTTATAATGGAACGAGAAATGAAAGTTCATCATAATGATCATTTTCTTGGAGCCTTTTCATGTTGTTCTCATATAGGAAAGATTATTCCTAAAATTAAGAAAAAATAAACATGGCTAATTGTGTGGGAGATAAACATGTTTGGTCCTCTCCTTGATACAAACATCATCTTCAATGGACCACTTATACATTATATTTTTCTTCAAGAGGCAGAGGAACTTATGAGAGATATTATTAGTTTTAATCTTATGGGGAATAAGGTATCACTCAACCAAATAGAGTTTGACTTTATTACAGGACTAAAACATCAAACTAGAATTGTGAGGGGAGAAAATTCTTTTGTTATAGAGCTAAGTATCTAAATGACAATGAAGGTATGAAGGCATATGAGTTGGACTCTATTTTTCCAACACTTGAGTTTGAAAACGATGTTGATGTAGTGAAAATTGCATTATTTTATTTTATTGAGTTTGCTTTGATGGATAGAGAGAGGAAAAAACAAATGGATTTTAAAAATTTAGCTATCATAGATAACTGAAACAGATTTTGTAATGAGGATTGGAGCAAGAAATTTTTTGGAAATACAATCAAACGATTTAAACAAGATTGAAAGAGCACTGGCGTATAAGGGCAATGCAGATGGAAAACAACAGACGTACAGTCTTTACGAGTTTCCCCATGCTTTTTAGGTAAATTAATTTGATTTAATGAATATTCATTAAATCACACCACTAATACACACTTACATTTCATATAGGTATGGGCATACGAAACGATTTCATCATTATTCGGTCGCGTTGCAAACAGATTGAATGACAATGCGATATGACGCATTTTAAGATGATCATGCTCATATTCTCCTCCATATGGAGTTATTAGAGACGAAGTCTTCGGGTTAGATACATTATGTTCCTTTTTTCTATTTTTGAGTTAGATTTTTTTTTCCCATGATTATAGCTTCTTAGTTTTATTTATTCATGATTACAATCTTTTGTAGGTAAGGATCACATTGGAACTCGTTCCATTTGAGGAAAAGATTCAGTTTATGAATCGTGTTATGGAGCTACCCATCCTTCCAATTGCACCACCTGCACCCCACCTCTACCCACAAATGATGACGATGTTGCTGGACCTTCAAACACTAAGAGGTTGATCACAGTGATAGTCAATGAAGGCATCATAGGAAGATCAAGAAGAAGTGGAAGTAGTATTGCAAATTGATTAAGTTAATCAAAGATTTTGATTGTCGCATGGAAAGTTTGGAACGTGACCTAAAGAGCATTAAAAAGTACTTGCGATGATTATCGAAGATAAGGATATACCATTATCATCCTTGTTGTTTGTTCTCTTCATACGTAATTTATCCTATCATCCTATGCATGATACCTATGCACGTAGGGAAAGGACGTTGATTACACTAAAGGTGGGGATCATGGAGGTACGAGTGTTCATGCTATGATAAATGATGGTGATAGGGACGATCATTCTCAGGGACGATCATTCAACCTGTGGTTCTAGGTGACGATGTTATAGATGAAAGGTCGGGCATTGATGGGCGGAAGGACGAGGTATGACCTCGTTGAGAAGTTAATGATCAAAATTATTGATGTAATATTGTTGTTGAAAAGTTAGGATATATTGTCATGATCCTTATTGTCTGTTCTTATCATCGTTGTTTTTCTATTTAGTATGTAGGTAAATTTATTGTTGTAATTCTAAATAATAATTGAAATTTTATTATTTCTTTGATCGTATAACACTATTATTGACATAGAAGTGTAGCCGTCATCTATAAGTTCACAAGATTTTATTAATTGTGTAGGTTGATCGAATAACACTATTCTTATTAATAATAGTGTAACCATTATTTATTGTGTAGGTTGTTGATATAAGTTCACAAGACATGGAAAATCTAAATGTAATAGAAGGTCGCGGTAGCCGAATGAGGAAAATTTCTTGGAAATTAACTACACCATGGAAAGACACAAGGAAGTATGGGAAGAGACAAAAAAATGTAACAGAAGTACAATCCACTCATTGACATACCTGAAGATTTGAATATTAAATTTCAGAAGTGGATGGACATCGTAGACCTTGTTGTGATGGTACAAAGGAATGCATATGCTCAAATGGATAAAAAATAGTTTAATAGTCTGTTAACACCATTCGAATGGATGAATGACAAGGTATATAACCTTTAATGAAGATTGTCATGTGTGATAGGTGTTCCTATTTAATTAAACACTCAACATTGTCATGCAGGTAATACACATTATTTATGTTCATAAAAACGAAACTGCAAGCCCAACCGGACTTATGTTGTCGAAAATTTGCCATAGTTGACATTGTAGTAACGATACGTTATATATATTATTCCATAGGTTCATGTAATCAACATTGTCTAATTTTCTCATTGCTTTAAAATTTTCTAAGATGCGATCGACATAGAACATATTAAAGTACGTCAATGGGGTAAACACACTGACCACGATATACCTTGGAGTAATGTCGATGTTGTTTACATACCTTTCAACCTCTCTGGGATGCACTGGATGCTTGTTTGTGCGGACTTCCAGGTCAGAGAATTAATCGTGTTCGATTCATTGATTGGATTACATTTGAATACAAACTTGGAACGTGAAATGAGATCAGTGTGTGAAAACTTTCCCGGTTTACTCCTTGCTGGTGCGATAATGGAGCCTCATAATCTTCTAGTAGATTGATGGACTCTACGTTGAGATGCTTTCGTGCCTCAACAACATGAGAATGGTGACTGTATATTCACATATAAATTTTTCGAATATGATGTAACCGAGTCCAAAATGGACACCTTAATACAAGATAAAATGATATATTTTCATAGACAATATGTCATTCAGATTTGGGCGAATAAAGCATTATTTTAGAGGTTCGTAGACTTTTTTGTAATTAATAGTTGAAGTAATGAATGAAAATTTATAGTTGACTTAAATTGTTTTTGTAGTTAATGGTAAGGATATATCAGAAAATCATCAAAGTATACAAGACGAATTCCCGGTTGAGCTCATGCAAATAGGCATTAATTCCCAGTCGGGATCATGTAAAAAATAATAAAATAATACTAGCCCATGCAAATAGGCGTCAATTCCCAGTCAGGCTCATGCAAATAATCATAAAATAATACCAATTCCCGGTCGGGCCCATGCAAATAGGTGCCAATTTCCGATTGAGCTCATGCAAATAGGCGCCAATTGTCGACTGTACTCATGCAAAAAATCATAAAATAATACTAATTTCCAGCCAAGCCCATGCAAATAGGCACCAATTCCCGGCCAGGCTCATGCAAAAAATCATAAAATAATACCAATTCCCGATCGGGCCCATGCAAATAGGCACCAATTCCCAACTGGGCTCATGTAAAAAATCATAAAATAATATCAATTCCTGGCCCACCGTTCATGCAAGAAATCATACAAAAATCATCCAAATGCATAAAAATCCATAAAGATGTGCAACACAATTAGTAATACAAAATCCATATATCACTCGACAGTATTGAAAGGTTGATTGCATGTTGTTTTATTGTGACCCTTTTGCCTACATCTAGAACACCTGTGGACTTGTCGAAATTCATCTGCAAAAGGAAATCTCGTTGTTCATGGGCGACCTACTCTTGAAACTCTTTTTGGAGGCAATGTTTTCACATCAATGATTTTCGATGATTGCTTCCACTCCGAAAAGTGACCAACTGGTCGTATAGGTTCAACATACGTAGTTAACACTAATTCAACAGAGTATACCTAGGGTTGGCAATGGGGCCGGGCCGGGGCGGGAGGGCTTCCCCCGTCCTCTACCTCGTAGGGGAAATTGTCTCCCATCCCCACCCCCGTCCCTGCCATTTGAAGGCAGGGACGGGAGCGGGGATTCCCCGTCAGGGAAACAGGGTCCCCGTAGAGCCCCATTCGTGGCAGACTTCAACGGAGGGGAGGGATGGGCGAGAGGGGAGGGATGAGCGAGAGGAGAGCGCGAGGGGAGGATGAGTGAGAGCTCAAGGGAAGGAGGAGCGAAAGAGAGAGCGTGAGGGCAAGAGCGAGAGAACGAAGAGGCAGAGAGCGAGAGGGAAGGGATGTTTTGTTGTAGATTTCAGAGAGCGAGAGGGGACTGGGGAAGGGATAAAAATATATATATATTCGGGGTTGGAGATTAATCGGGGTCGGGGTCAGGGTCGAGGTCGGGGTGGGGATACTGTCCCCATCCCCACCCCATCCCCAGACGGGGCCCCGAATAAATTTTTCGGTTTGACCCTATCCCTAGTCAAACTGGGGAATCCCCGCCCCGATAGGGTGGGGACCCGTCCCGTCGAGTTTTTTTGCCAACCCTAAGTATACCCATGAACAAAGAGAGATAGGATCAATATTCCGAACCCTAAATGCAATAATCGCGTGTGAACAAGAGATTTCATAATAATCAAACTTATGACAAATGCATGTTCTTGCGTGAATATTTACATGACCTCCTAAACCTCCATCTATCACCTCGAACTCATATTGGTCAATTGGCCTAACTTTATGTCTGCTTGCTTTGTCTGCCGCATCACGAATAATTGCCATTGCATAATTCGACAGTCTTGACATACTATTTGATGTATCCTTTCGATGTCTGTAATACAAGTCCTGTAGCCAACCTCTAATATGGTTTAGAAATGACGTGGTTGGTAACTGTCGTGCATCTTTTGACACTCCATTTATGCACTCTGTGAGGTTTGTCATGATTTGATTGTACTTTCTGTTACATTGGTACACCCTAGCCCACCGCTCAAGATCAATATCTTCTAAGTATTTGCGTGGACCTGATACCCTTGCCCAATGGTAGTTGAATACAGACTCACAACTTGCCTTGGCTACTTTGTCGAAAATGTTCTTAAAATTAGTTAACTTTCACCATGAAATGCCTGAATTTGCCTTTTTTATCTTGGGTGTCTATCATATGATAACCAAATCATGAACTCCACTAGATATACCAAACGCGACGGGGTATATTTGATTATTTCCATCGACCCTAGTCACAAGCAGGAGTTTACCACTGTACTTACCCATTAAATGTGTTCCATCTACAATTAAAACAGGGCGAATGTAGTTCAGAAACCCCCTAATGGAAGCACTAAGAGCCATGAAGACGTGCTTGAAATATTTATCTTCCTATAGATCATATCAACTTCTTGTAGGATTCTTCTTCCCTTGCCCTCTATATCTTGTTGTAACTTAAACTCACATCATACTCTTGTTTTATATCCTTCACAATGTCCTTCGGTCTATATGAATGACTAATGTCTTCAAACTTCAACGAAGTTAATTGTCTGATAACCCAACTAGAAGCTTGTCTATGATCGTTAGTCAATATTTCATTTCTACATGTGTTGATTGTCATGCTTATAGATCTTAAATATTTCACAATTTTTCAATTTAACGGCTCGAAGTCTCCATTTGCATTCTTCAACTAAGCATATAACTTTGTATAATGTTGTGTTTGACTTCTTCACCCTAAACTGAAAGTTACCTCTAATTGCTAACATAGATAACCACATCTTTAAATCCTTCTTAGATATAAATATGTCACCAACTTGCAAATTTTCAGAAGAATATGACTGACCTGGCATGACGATTGTGCTACTAGATGGATGTGATAAGTCACGACCCCTTGCATGTGACGACCCTCCATAAACTTTGATTGTTCGTTCTTCTCCATGCAATGTATGGTGGGTATTAATCTTGGGTTCCTCTCCATCATCCTTCTCCCTCTAAGACCAATAATTGAAATATTGACCTTGGTCTACATCATCCTCTAAGTTATGCGTTTCCAAATTACTAGGCGACGAAGTAAGTAATGGGTTAAAATATGTGGGGGAAAATTGACTATTCGACTCCATCTTGCAATGTACTGACCTAGATGTTGAATGGATTTCTTCTGTTCGTCGAATATGTGAATTTTTTGGATAAAATCCTTGATTACTTGAACACTTTTGAAGCATGGATACGTAAAGAGGTATTATTGAGACCTCTTCCCATGTGAGGAATGTGTGTAGATCTTCATCATTCTGAATTACAAATTCAGGGGCCTTGGATCTCAATTGAAGTATACATCTTATAACAAGATTATACTCATCTGACATTATACCACTTATCCTATAAACTTTAGTCATAAATTCATTATAGATCGTGCCGACCTCAATGTCACACCCCCGCAACTCTCTTCCATTATAATCCTTTTCCCTTTCATTCCAAATGCCATCAAAACAAATCCAAACACGAGGTATTTTCTACAATTTATAACAAAAATGTATTAATGTAATGTAGTTAAAGAAAAAGTAAAATAAAAAAAGCCCGATCTTCCACCGAGTCGGGTACAACATCGAGCCAAAAAATAGAATGTTTAGTTTTTGTACGCCCGGTCGGGCTAGGGTTAACTCTATCGGGCCCCGGACCAGCCCCAAACCGGTTCCTATCCCATACTCTGGAAGATCGAGTCAATTAATTAATTTCATGCTCGGTGAAACCCGAACGAGAATCAAACTTGTTCCAACAATTATTTTGTACCTGGTGAAGCCCGACCGAGTAATTTCAACTCATTTGCTTTCTAAGCGGTGAAGCCCGACCGGGTATCTTAAAAAAAATTACTATATTTTTTTCATTTTTTTTAAATTTATAAATATCAAATGCAAAACATTATAAAAAGAAAAGAAACAATCAACAAAGCAAGCATAAATCAAACTCTAAAAAGGTCGTTTATTTTTGTCAATTTTTTCAGAAATTATCGAACCAGTGAATACATACAAAATGAAATACATACCTTCTTATGGAGTATACAAAATTACAACTTCGTGAAATATAAGTTTTGGACTTGACAAATTTCGTTATGGAATAGTTTGGTGAAGAGAACTTTTTGTGGGGTTGTAAACAAATCAAATTTGGTAGTGAATAATTTTTTTGTGAGAATATGTTTTTGTTAATGGTTTTTGGATAAATTATTTTTTTGTCAATAAGTTTAGGTGGAGAATTTTTTGTGAATTAATTTGGTAGGTTGGTTATTGAAATTGGAAGTGGGAGTTTAATAAGGAGATAAGAGTAATTGGGATTTTGTGTGAATAATTTTTTGTTAATGGTTTTTGGATAATTTTTTTTTTGAATAAATTTAGGTGAAAAATGTGAATTAATTTGGTAGTTTGGTGGTTGAAATTAAAAGTGTGAATTTAATAAGAGACATAAGAGTAATTGTACAACCAATATTTACCATGCTTATATCATTTTCGTCGCCAACAGGGTCAAAAAAGCTTGTTTTTAAAAAATTGGTCAAGAATACAATATCAAACTTTCAATAGGTCATTTTCCCCAATTTTCCTAATAATTGGGTGCATAAGACTTAAAAATTGGTTTAAACCTACAAAATTCAAACAGTAATTTTATATCCTTGAGATTCATGATATCAAATCCACAAGAAAAATCTGAGAGGATTGAACAACTTGAAAATGATCTCAACCTTAGCAAGAAGGTCAGTTTTGCTCAAACATTTTAGTTGTATTCTTTTTCATCAACACTGTTTGTTTATAAAACTGAAAGGTTGGCTTCTCGCACAGCAAGTTGAAAGCTTCCGAGAGCTTTATCTGAATGAACAAAAAATGAAACTGGACATGGAACACGAGCTCAAGGATTTTGGTGTGAATGTACTGAAATATTGCTCCTCTTATGTACATGTATCTACATAGAATGTCCTGAAATATTGCTTCTCTTCTCTACATGCTTGTTTGTTCAGATAAATTTAGAAAAGCGAAACAAGGCATTGTCTGAACTGCAAGATGAACATGGGTTAGCCATTGCAGCCTTGAAAGAAAAGGAGCCCATCATTTCTCAGCTGAAAACCTAAGGTTTGTCTCTCAGTTATAAGAATTTCAAAGATTGTGATTTATTTAAATAATCTGATTACTTTGGAACAAACAGAAAATTCCTTACTTCAACGTGCAAGCGCATGGATTTGCAGAATGCCTATGAGGATCTAAGTTTATTATTTGATAAAATTGGTATGTCCTTTTTCCAAATAATTGAATTCTTGGATTGTAAAATTACCCTATGTAAAGTTATTATTCTTATCATGATAAAGTATATTGAAACTCCAAAGATAGATGAAACAGAAGCAAAAGAATCATTCGACCGTGCAATTATGTTAATTTAAATGTTGTTTTTCTGAAGACTATCACATATTTGTATTATTTTAATTTTGGCCGACGCATTGGTTAATCCAAAAGGCATTATCAGAAATTTGTAAATGTCCTTCATGAGTTCTAAAGGCGATCTTCTCTATATCACTGTCTCGCATTTGGATCTGAGATACCCTGATCAAAGGTCCAACTTTGAATAGATTGTTGCACCACGTAGATCGTCAAGGAGTTCTTCAATCACAAGAATATGGAACTTATTTGCTGTAAACTCTGAATTCTAAATTTTCTAGACAAGTATGTTTAGCCAAAGAATGATATATTAAATATCTAATAAGTAAAAATTCATGTCATTTATAGGAGTTGTAGAGAAAGGAAAAGAAAAACATATTAAATAGGGAAGCTCACTTATTGGTTTGGCTGGAGGCACTAAATATGGGGTGACGTGGCGGTTAATCCTTGAACTCAGGAAGCGCCAGGAAGATTAAAAGAAAGAGGAACTTCGAAAGCTTGGTTTCAACAATCTACATGAGAAAATTTAGTGAAATTGGTGCCATTTGAAAGCTGAGAGAATCTAGTTTTTGATGTTGTCTTGCCGGAGAAATATTGTAAGAGAAGAAGAATAAAAAGTGAGGAATTTGCATAAGAGGCAAAATCTCGAATTAATCAAAGCCCGAGGTGAATATTGGAAGCTCCAGGCCAAATTATAAAAAATTTTTAGCTAAAATTTTGAGGTAAGAAAATTAACTCAATTTTAAACAAGTTTGTAGAAGGAAGTTTATTGAAAAGAGTTCAGACTTTTGAGTTATGAATTTTTGAAGTTGAAATAGAGAATCTGTGCAGAAGCAGACAGCTGCTTGGGAAGAACAAGCAATCAATTCACCGTGAAGAGTGAGAGCGAGATGGGGAGGATGAGGATCTCGCTCAAGATGATAATCTCACTAATTTTGTGATGAGGATCTTGCTCAAGGAGGAAATCTCGCTAGAGATGAGGGCTGAATCTCGCTGGTGAGGAAGCCAAGTTTGTTAGAAGAGGTGAGTATCGCTAGGATGAAAATGTTGCTAAGAAAAGTTTGATCTTGCTCATGAGGATAAATTCACTCATGTTGATCATCTCGCTAGTAATGCTGTCTTTGTTGATGAAAGTTCTATTAGTAAATGAACTATTTGAGGTATTCTGCTAAGAATTCTAAGGAATTTAACCCGAAATTATGTCCTTTCGGGTCAAGAAGAGCTAGGAGAGGCGTATAACCTGTTAAGAGTCCCGACGAGCTGTGAGTGACTATATGATGATTTAATGTTTTAATGATTTAGAAACTATGATTTCTTGGAAGTTATTTCTCATCCTAGTGTTTAAATGAGGTGCCAAGCAACGTATGTTTGAAGCTATTTCTCATGCTAAGTAAAGCATGTTTTCCATGGAAATTGACATGATTAAATATGTTATCTTGTCCAAATACTTTCAGCATGTTTTAGTAACTCCATTTTTATAAAGAACTAGTATGATAAACTAGTATGATGATTTGAGCACTAAGCCTTAGCTTTCAGCTAAATGCTTAGTTATACAATGGATATTGAAGGACAATGAGAAGGTATTCTAAGGATACTGAAGGACAATGAGAAAGTATCCTAGTTAAGTACCTAAGGTATGACAGTACTCAGTTATGAGCACATGCATGTAAGTAATACGACGTCGAGGGATTGAGGAAGGTTATTCTCATGCTAAACTTTATGTGATTCCAAGCAACTTATTTCTATGATTAGAAGCATGATCAACGCGTGATGTTACTAATGTATGAGTTTTCCAAGTATGTTTTCCATGTCTAACGCATGTTAATGGTTTTTACAAGCTAGTTCAACACGATTTAAGCCAATTATTTTACAAAATATGAAGCATGCGTTAGGGTTAAAACTAAGGTTGAGTGAAGCTTGATGTACTATGTTTAAATACCTAAGATTGCCAAAGTACATGCGTTGGTATTCCTAAACACAATGAAAAGGAATACTGAAGGTAAGAAAGGTATCTGAATAAATGTATTTAAGGTGTTGACAGTACATAGAAACCTCCACGTGCACTTAGGTAGTTCTGAAGGAGAGGCCGAAGTATGGGTCTCCTAGGCCATAAACCAACAAAGAGAGGTCGAAGCATGGGTCTCGTGGCCGATAACAAATTTTGAGAGCTAGAGCAATGTATGCTCGTTCTCAACTAAGGAATAATGATGTTTAATGGTGTTTAAGAGTAGTTATCAATACTAATGTTTAGAGGAAGTTGCTTGAGATGCCCATTGGTATATTTAAAGAAATCGACGTAGGAATCACTCCTAGCCATAGTTCAATACGAAGAGATCGAAGTAGAGGTCTCATTTGGTCATGGTTTGGCACTGGGAATTAGAGCGATAAATGTTCATTCTCAGCTAAGATTCAGGTTTCAGATACAATAGTTTTAAAGGTTTTATGTACACGTTTGCTTGGTATATTTTAGTTCCAGTATTATATTTTCGAGCTTTCAGTTTAAGCATGAGATTTATGTTTTATTAAGTCACTCACTGGGCTTCCAGCTCATGTTTTCAAATGTTTTCCTTTCAGGTAGCGGTCAGTTTCCAAAAGACTTTTCTGCTGCTACTCAACCATTCAAAGGAACAAGTTGAAGGAAGCGCATTTGAAGACCTGTATTAGTTAGTACACATGTGTCTGTCTAGAGACTAGTATTCTTGATGGGGTTCACTAAGTTGTAATATCCATGTATAAACAATGTTGTGAAACCCTGTAATATAAATGTGTTAAGTTATGAGTTAATATGTATGTATTCAGGGTTTGAGCAAAATTTAACAGGTAAGATAGGTAGTAAGTGCCAGCAAAAAGGTTGGTAACTGTTGCAGTCATCATTCCATCCAGGTTAGGAGGGTAATCTGGTGCAGGGTGTGACATTTGCCATTGTGGCTTAATTTAGTTTCCTATAGTCAATGCAAAATCATCATTCATAATTTTTCTTCTCGACTAACAACACCAGACTAGAGTATGGGTTGCGGTTAGGCCTAATAATTCCTACTTGCAAACATTTCACTGACTAACTTCTCAATTTCTTCCTTCTGAGCATGACCGTACTTATATGGTCTAATAGGGTTCTGCCTCTCCATTGTGAGTATCCAGCGATCGATGGCTTGTTTGGGAGGAAAAGTTGTAGCAATGTTAAACACATCTTTGCTTTGTTTTAATATTGTTTGAATCATCACTGACAAGTCTTCTTCCTGTTTCTCCTTAGAGTCAGGCACAAGACCCTCCATCTCTTTGTTTATTAAAATTTGAAACTCAATTAAGAACCCCTGTATCTTATTCCTCCTATGTTTTTTATAAAGTTTTCGATGAGATTTCTAACTTTGTTAGGGATGGATCCCTACGTAATATCACCTGAGAACTTTAGAAAAGAAACGACGTCGTTAGCGTTGGCCAATGAACACCCATGAAGCCGATTGTACAAAGCCACTGCATCCCTAATATAATATCCATTTGACCGAAATCAATCGCAAGAAAATCGACCGTTACTACTAATTCTGAAAATTTAAGCTCCACTGATTTGTATATTCCTCTTCCCCGATCTCAGTTCCATTCCCAATAATCACCCCAAATTTCGCGTTTTTCGTACTCGGTAGGTTCAATTCCTCAACAACTTTTTTATGAATAAAATTGTGGTCGCTCTGCAATCGATCAACATAATGACCTTTTTACCTTTCATAGAGCCTCTTAGCTTCAATGTTCCTTTTGTAGAAAATCCAAACATCGATTTCAACACTATTTTGGCATTCTCGGTTACTACAATCTCCGGTTTCTTATTTTCTTCTTCGTCCTTCTCACCCTCTGCTTCTTCCTCATTCGTGATAAACAACATAATTTCCTAATTCTCCTTCATTTTGTAATGGTGCCTCGAGGAGTATTTTTCATTACATAAAAAACATAAGCCCTTGCCAAGTCATTCTTAAAATTTGTTGTCAGACAAGCGCTTCACTGGAGGATCCTTCTTCGCGTAATGCCCTTTCCTCATAATAGAAATTTTCTTCATCCCTACGGTTTCGTTCCCTTTTACCATTGCCTTATCGGTGGTCAACCCACCTTTCTTTATGCTTTGGGTTTCCTTTTTGTCTAGCCCAATAATACCCAAATCGGATAGGGCTAATTTTAGTGCTATGTTTCTATTGTTTACCAATCGGATAGGGTGTTTATACTTACTCTTATTTTATCCTCAAACTCTTTGGTTTTGGGATGAGTCTACCTCATCAATCTTTCTTTTCATCTTGAGATGAGTCCCCTCGTCCCAAATTCCTCGATCTTTTGCGTCGAGCTATTGTCTCTCACTTCTTTGGTAAGCTTCTCGATACTCTTACAGAGACCTAAGATCATATCCTTCATTTCGGAGATCTTTTTCTCATTGGTCTCCATTCTTTCTTTTATTTGCTTTTGAGCCATTGATCTTGTTTACCCTAAGATTGATGGCTCTGATACCAATTCGTTAGGATTTCCTTCCCTGCACTTAGTAAAACCCAACAAAGTATGCAGTAAAACAAAGCAACAAGCTCTGAGAAATTGATATTTAAAGAGATGAATATTCAAAGTCTTACTTACGAGCGAGAAACAGAGCCTTATGGTTTAACACAAATAACAATACCAAAAGAAGGACATAACAAGGATGATAAAGAAAAGAAAAGAAAATAGATAGCAAACCAACACATCTGAGAGAGCTGGTGGTCCTCTCCTCTAAAAGCTACTCTAAGCTTTTACCCAAAATTTTCCTGCCTACACGGATTCCCAAGCCTTCCATTTATAAAAAATTTTGTGGTCCCTCAATGCGTTTTCTCTTCTCTAACTACTTTTGCAGCCAATGTCTTCCATGCAATTCCTTTCTTGCCCTTCCGTTTAGATGTGCATAGGATCAAGGATTTAACAGATTGACCACGTAGCTACAAGCAAGTAGTACTCGTTTAGAGATGATTGTTAGAGCTTGTTTGGCTTTTCCCTATTCCCATGTTAATTCATGGTTGTTTGTCACATTAATCATTGCAAAATAATATTGTCAACAATGTGGCTCGATAATAATTCACTTCTTGAAGTTGGAAAATCAATTTTCTCGATGATTAATGGTTGGATGCTAGTTGGGTTGTACTATTTTTTGCAGATATCATTTTAGAAAAATGAATATGCTACGATGTGATACTATGTGATTGACCTTGTAGCTACAAGCAAGTTTGACCTTCCCATTGTCCGAAGTCAGTTTTTGGTTGTCCATTTTTCAATAAATAAATAAATAGTAGATTACTACACAGGATTACTCAACAAATAGTTATATTTTCTTTTCCTTTCTAGTTGCAATAACTCTCGTCAAACTCTCACAAAATAACATTAAGTTTAACATTAACTTAATTAATAATAGACTGTGAATTATGAATCTGAAAGAAAGTTGAAATCTTCACTTTCTTTCAAGTGCTCAACAAAGAATCTCAAGGCAAAATAAATTTCATCCTTTTGGCGGTGATTCTTATCACTAGTAACAAATATATGAACTTTGCTTCTAACATCAATCCAACTGCAACCTGGAATTCTCTTTAACCCTTTCTCCTTCATTTTCCTTCTTAATATTGATACGTTTTGCCATTTCCCGGCTGCAGAATGCGCATTCGACATCATTACATATGACGAGACATCACCTGGATCCAAGGCCAGGATTTTTTGAGCTGCAAGCTCCCCAAGTTCCACATTTGAGTGAATTTGACAACCGCCAAGCAATGCTTTCCAAAACCCGATCCCTGGATCAAACGGTAGGTCGTGTATAAATTCCTTTGCTCGTCTAAACTGACCCGAACGTGAGAGCAAATCAACCATACAAGCATAATGCTCAGGTTTTAGTAGGTTGGGGTTATTAAGTCTCGCTTGATTGAAGTACGCATAACCTTCATCAACCAAGCCAGCATGATTACAAGCCCATAACAAGCTAAGAAGTGTCACACCATTCGGTTTGCAGCCTGCAAAAATCATTCTTTGATAGAAATCTATAGCTTCCTTTCCCCTACCATTTTGAGCATAACCACAAAGGACAGCATTCCATGAAACTATGTTCCTTTCATCAAGTAATTTATTGAAAACCAACAAACTATCTTCCATACTTCCACATTTTGCATAAAAGCTAATAAGTGAATTGCTAACAAACACGTCAAGCTTGCCCAAGAACTTGACAGCACAGGCATGAAAACTCCTCCCTATCCCAATGGATGCTATATTAGCAGCAGCACATATAGCACAAGGAAAAGTAGATTGAGTAGGCAAAAACCCTTCTCTAAGCATATCAATGAACAAGTGCACAGCATCCTCATTGTGTCCCTTTTGACTAAACCCACCAATCATCGCATTCCACGACACGATGTTTCGCTCGGGCATTTCATCAAACACTCGGAGAGCATCATGAATCCTCTCCATTTTCAAGTACCCAGAGATCAAACTAGTGTAAGAAACCACATTTGGCATCTTGATATCATCAAAAGCTTTTTGAGCTTCCTCAATGACACTCAACTTGACATACAAATGCAAAAGTGCACTACCAACAAACACATTAGAATGAAGGCCTGTTTTTAAGGCACATACATGAAGTTGCTTGCCAATATCAATGTCTCCAAGTGCAGTTGCAGAGTGAATCACAGTTCCAAAAGTGAACTCGTTGGGCCTTAAATTTAACATTAACATTGCAGAAAAGAGATATAATGCCTCTTCGTGTTGGTGTTGCCTTGCGCAACGCCCAATCTCGACGGTTGCTGAAATTACGTTTAAGTGAGGCGTTTTGTCGAACAATTGGTGGGCATTCAATTCACTCCGAGGAAATGGGGCTGCGTTGGATTGAAGAGGTGGAGTACCGACGGCGCCATGGCCATCGGGTTTGAGTTTGATCAATTTTCTACAAGATGAAGTGAAAGATTTTCTCCACATTGAAATGGGTTTCATATGCTGAAAGCGTTTAGGTTGGGTCGGAACTTGAAGATTGGAGATCGGACGGACGAGCTTGAATCGCTTATTTTTCGGCGGCAAGCAAAACAGAGCTAAGGTATATTCTTAAGATTGGATCAATAGATCTAATTCCCATCATCAGCTCAAGAATTCAGAAGTTTGATGGCATCTTTTGACTCCATTAATGGCATTCTATGAATAGTTGTCAGGTATGTTTGGTCCGAAGTCACAGCAAAGAGTCTACGTTTGTTTCTCGGTGTCTGGTATTGATTGCAATTGAGCTTGAATAGGTTGATAATAGGGATTTATCAGAGCCTAGGATCACCCCGGAGCAAGCTGCGAAGTTATGTGATCGAAACCTTGGGGATCGGTGCTGACGGATTTATCTTTGCTATGCCAGGCGTTAATGGTACTGATTATACGATGAGGATATTTAATTCCCACGGTAGTGAACCGGAGGTAATTAATTGTTTTTTTTTTTTCATGAATAATTGTCCGTGGCTGTTATTGTATTTTTCCATCCATAGATGTCCAGTTTTTCTATAGGAAGGGATTCTGCAGGCCCCCTCCGAACGGGACGAGAATTTCTCGGAGGAAAATGAGGAAGGGACTGGGAAAAAAATTCCCTTGTGAACGACGAGGATGGAGAATACATTCCCTATCCCCACCCTGTACCCCCGTCTCTGCCTTCTACATATAAATTTAGTATAGTTATATAATATTATATCATTATTATTATATAAATATTATATTTAAATTTCAAATGTGATTATTTATTGGGAAAAATAATGAATATGTTTAAATTGAATATTTAAATTTAGATTATATACGTGAATAATTTGATTTATATTTATTTATTTCTACTAAAAAATTAATTAACTTTTTATAGACCAAAATTAGAGTAATTTATCCTTAAATTAATTAATCAAATAAAAACTAACCATAATAAACAATTTAGTGATAAAGTTAATTATTTAATTAAAATTTGTTCACATTAGTGATTTAAACCGCCAGAACCGATTCCAACGAATCCCAGAGAGAATTTCACGGGATGGGAAATGAAATGGGGAGTGGGAATGGAAAATGACATCCCCAACTTCACTTCACCCGTGGACATCACTACTATCATTTACATTTGAGTCGTATATTTTTCTTTGCGCTTGTATCTTATAGATGTGTGGTAATGGAGTACCCAATGCAATCTAATTTTTTGGTTTCGTATCCATCTTAACGTACATGGAATTTCAGGTTAAAAGTAGACATGGGTGAACCGATTCTCAAAACATCAAATGTGCCTACCCGATTGGCACCAACTACAGACTAATCTGTTGTGAAGGTAGACATTAAAGTAGATGGAGTTACGTGGAGCTTGACCTGTCAGTATGGGAAACCCCCATTGTGTAATTTTTGGTAACAAAATTGACCAAGTATTTATTTAATATGTACATTTTGCAACATCCCATTCACTCTTCTAAATCTTCTCAAAGTTGCTAACGTGGATTACGTGACTTGCTCTTTTGTTTTCTTTTCTTTTACATAAATATAATCACTTTGCAAGTTGTATGTATTGTTTAAGTGATTTAGTAGATTAGAAACTATAAGTTACACTTTTATATTAAGTACAAGAGTTCCTGAGTACTTTGTAGGCTTCATAAATACGTATATTGTATATGTCATAGTTTAGTTGATTGATTGAGATGTGTTCAAGCTATAAGAGCATTAATGAACCAACGAGTACAATTAAATTAAGAAGCAATACGAAGTTATGAGGAAACCTCTGGTGAAGGGTAAGCTTCTTTAACATTTAAGTAATTTTTTCCCTCATTTGATCTAATGTAGTTTACAGCAGTCTAAACTCTGCAATGCAACTTTGGTCACAAACAGAATCTGCAAGGTCGATGACATAAACTTTGCAATTGGTCCAAAATTTGTGAGATGTTTCCAGCACGAACAAATACAGGTTGGTTTTTTAGCAAGTTTGAGATTTCAACTTTTTCTGGTTGAGGTATATATCTTTGAGCAAATGTAGTTTTTTCTAACCATTTAAAGGGTCTTCTAATCCCTCTCATAGATGTAATCTTTTTACTTTTTTGTTCACTGTGATGCTCTTTTACCCTATTCATACATAATTTGTGCAAGTCTTCTCCAATTCACGCCTTAAAATGTGCGTGCGGGAGTGTGGTGTAGGTTTGAATTTTTTATAGTTTAAGATAAATTTAAGTTATAAGCATATAAATATTGGATCACTTCAAAACAAATATGTGTACTTCTCAATGACACTACATGAGCGACATTTGCTTGTGGAATTAGAGCCTGTGTGATCGTTGATGTAACAGTTCTTGAAGGTCATGCTGGACAGGTAAGAAGATCATGTGTATCTTTTAGCCACAACATCAATAACATGATTTAGTTTCATCAATATAATTGCACAGTATGGTTATATAAATAGAGAAAAACTAAGATCGTGCAAATTCCAGTCCTTTCTTAGCTTTACATTTCCAAACATTAGATTTGAATATCTCAAGATAGAATTGCACCGTCGAGATCTACCTGGAGGACCATTACAGATAGAGTGGAGCGAGCAAGACAACAACGTGTACATGACGGGAACAGCCGAAGTAGTGTTCTATGGATTGGCTCCCTACAATAAAAGCAACCTAAAGAATCAAGACAAAAACAATTGTCGAATTTTGGTCTCTCAGCCGGTAGATGGTAATTGATGAAAATGTATCTTCTATTTGTACTTTCATTATTTTGTAATGCACATTATCTGTTTTGTGTGAATTATAATAATTGTCTTAATTGTCTTCTGTTTCGTAAGAATAAAATTAACATAATTTTGAACAAGTAGACATATTATGCTTTAATTTCTTTTGTTGAATCTGGTTAGTGTTAAGTTTCCAACTAAAAAGAGAATTCCGTATTATCTTTCGTGAACATTATCCAATGCGATTATTCTTTCATTAGAACAATGACAATGAGAAAATTCATAGTATTTACTTATGGTTGTTCACGGTTTGCTTTTGGATATATACTAAAGTGAACCAAACCAAATATATTGCTTGGTCCAAACCGAATCAAATCGAAATTTAAGTAAAAATTGAATTTTCAGTTCAGTTCGGTTCTATCGCTTTCAATGTTCACCTTTTAGTATTTCTTTTTAGAGGGGTGGATAGACCATGTTTAGGTTGATTAATACGCTCTTTTAAAGTTATGATTTTGGTTTTATTTTGTCAAATATTCCCTTTCTTAGTTAATTCTCGTGTTTTTCTTTTTTGGCCAACATATTACCTAATATTTGTGATATATTTTTTCACTTGTTAACCATCTTTGGTTGGCTAGTGGTAAAATAAAACATAGTCTCAATAAATGGCTAAGAAGTCAAGAAGGGTTATAATAATCAGTTGGACATAATTATCACAAAAATCCAACATTCAATTCCGCTTAAATTTTCATTAGCCAATCAATTTAGATCATACATTAGGATTACTTTTAAAAACCATTTATGCTTTAATTATCAAATATGTGTAGATTTTTTCAAATGTCGGTTTTACAAAATAGACAACTAGAGTAAATGCATGGACAATTTTCAAAGAAAATTTGTCCAAGAGATTAAATTCATTCGTTTATGAAAGTTTAGGAATCTAATCGATACAACTATATGTGTAGGGCTTGAAATGCAGAAGCAAGCAAAACGCAAGAAGGATTTACAAAGTCTTTTCGGGCCGAGAGTGAACGAAGGCCCTTATACGACTATTGGATACCCCTCGATACTTCAGACAAACGCTAGGTCGTGTGCAGGATGTACAAACCGGGTGACGTACGATCTCGACCTTACACTTCAATGGCCGAGATTAGAACCATAAACTTCTACTGGAAAAACCCTTCGACTGACTGATCTTTTCTTTTCCTTTTGCAGAGAAAGAATCGAGAGAAAAGAAAAGAGAGGAACGCTGGGAGGCTGCCGGAATTCGCTGGGGCGAGGAGTCTTCTATCGTCTCGGCAATGGAGGTAAAGCAGGGGTCGACTAGATGATAAGGCAGGAGTTGTCTAGACGATGAGGCTTTACTGAAGGTCGTCTAGACGATGGTCTTCTACACGATGAGGCTTGCAGAAGTAAACGATCGTTGGGTAAAATTTAAAATGATCGTTGGGAAAAGCTAGACGATCGTTTGCTAAAGCTAAACGGTCATTTGGGTTGGGGGTATACGAAAAGGAAGACAATAAGAAGAATAAGATGAACACGATCGTTTACGTGGTTCGGCCAAGGGAGGCCTACGTCCACGAAAAAGCTGACGGAGTTTTCTTTATTCAAGATTGCTTCAAGATAGTGTAAACACTCAATTACAATTGCTCTCACTCTCTTACACAAAATTAGTTATACAGAGTATTTAAAGGTAGCTAAGTTTGTAACAAAAACTGTAACCGAATGTAGTTTATTTCACTTCTATTCAATAATCTCCACCTTGAAATGAACTTCAGCTTCTTTGATCTGACTGTCTCTGCTTTAATCTTTGTCTCTCAGCTCAAACTCTATTATATCAAGGCACTTCTGGAGCTTGAGCTGAGTGACTGCTTTTGTCAACATATCGGAGGCATTTTCTGAGGTATGAACTTTCAAAACTTCTATCTGCTGTCGTATGAAATGATATTTCACATCAATATATTTTGTTCTGTTATGGTACTGTGGATGCTTTGACAAATGAATTGTACTCTGATTATCACAAAAGATCTTCACAGTGTCTTGTTTAATTTCGAAATCACTTAAGAGACCCTTTAGTCCATAGGCCTTCCTTCACTGCTTCTGATAATGCTATGAACTCTGCTTCAGTAGTAGAAAGAGCTACTACTGATTGTAAGGTAGCCTTCTAGCTTAGGACACATCTTCCACATAGGAAGATATACCCCGATAATGACCTCCTCTTGTCGAGATCTCCTACATAATCTGAGTCTACATAACCAACCAGCTTTAGTTCACTGTCTGATAGCTGTTGGTATTTCAGTTTAGCATTAGTAGTACCCTTTAGGTACTCATAATCTACTTTGTAGCCTCTCAGTGTCTCTTACCTGGATTAGCCATGTATCTACTCACCAGGCTAGTAGCATAGGCTATATCAGATCTTGTGGACACCATTAAATATATCAAACTTCCCACAGCTTGGGAATAATGAACTGTTGACATAATTTGCTGATGCTCAATGTCTGAATCTTTAGGTGAATTCTCTGTTGAAAGCTTGAAATGGTTGGCTATTGGAGTAGTCACTTCTTTAGCTTCTATCATCTGATACCTTTTTAACAATTTACCACAGTATTGTGACTGATCAATGCTTAGAATACTTGTTTTTCTGTTTTATCATCTAGATTAGCCATGTATTCTTGTTACATTTCCCATGTCTTTCATCTCAAACTTTGATTTCAGTAGATCTTTTACTTTGTTCAGCTCTTTCATTGTTGCTTCTACTAGAAGCATATCATCCACATATAAAAGCAAGTAAATAGGATGAGTATAGGACTCTGTATTTATATAAACACAACTGTCATAGGAGCTTCTGTAGAAACCATTCTTCTTAACAAAGTCACTAAATTGTCTATTCCAGCATCTTGGGGACTGTTTGAGGCCATAGATAGATTTTTTTCAGCAGGCAAACACAATCTTCCTTCCTTTTGATCTCATGTCCCTTCGGTTGGCTCATGTATATAACTTCCTATAGGAAGCCATGTAGAAAAGTTGTTTTGACATCTAGTTGCTCCAGCTCTAGGTTGTTTTGAGCCACAATTAATAATAGTAATTTGATAGAAGTCTATTTAACCATTGGAGAAAAAATTTCATTAAAATCAATACCTGGCCATTGTGTAAAGCCCTTAGCAACCAACCTAGCTTTAAATCTAGGTCCTTGATCATTAGAGAACACTTCCTTTAGCTTGTACACCCATTTGGATGTAATTGGTTTGCATCATTTTGGCAAGGATGTTAACTCCCATGTATTATTTCTCACCAGTGAATCAATCTCTTCATTCATAGCTTCTATCCACATCTTAGCTTGAGAAAAACCGACTGCTTCCTTGAAGGTTGAGGGTTCTGCGTCATTAGAAAAATCAGTAGTATTCAAAGCTAAGTAGTCTTCATACCTTGATGGTGAGACAATGTTTCTTCTCTTCCTATCTCTAGCTAGGCAGTAACTTCTCACTTCTGATTCTTCTGCCTCAGTATCAATAATAGCATCTTCTACTTCTTCTTCTTGATGAGGTAGTTAATCAAAGTGTGATTCAGAGCTCGAAGGATCAAAAGTAGGAACTAGAACTTACTCCACCTCAATTGTATCACTCTTCTCTTGAGGTACTGAAACATTTGGATTAGTTTTCTGCATATACATTTCTTCCCTGAAAATCATATCTCTACTAGTTATGCATCTTTTCTCAATAGGGTGCCACATTCTAAACCCCTTAGCACCTTCTGTGAAGCCCAAAAACATACACTTCACAGCTCTGCAAGCTTCACTTTACTCTGATAAACATAGCTAGTGCAGCCAAATACCCTCAGGTTATTCAGGTTAGGTGACTGCTTGGTCCATCTTTCTTTAGGGGTTAGAAGGTTAAGAGATGCATGAGGGAATCTATTCAGTGTATAGACTGTATATGAAACTGCCTCTGCCCAAAACTTCTCAGGTAGTAAAGCATCAGATAGTAAGCTTCTGACCGTCTCCATTACTGTTCTGTTTAACCTTTATGCTACCCCATTTTGCTGGGGTATATATCTAACTGTCTTGTGTCTTAATATGCCCTGCTGTCTGCAATAAACATTAAACTCTTTTGCACAATATTCAAGCTCATTATCTGTTTTAAGACACTTAATATGATAGTTAGACATTTTCTCAACCATCGCTTTCCATTCTTTTAACTTTTCAAACACTAATTCCTTAAATTTAAGGAAATAGATCCAGCTTTTTCTTGAGTAATCATCAACAAATGTAAGAAAATACCTGGCACCACTCAATGATTGATAAGGTGAAGGACCCCATAGGTTTGAATGCACATAGTCGAAGATGGCCTTGGTTGTGTGTTGTGCCTTCACAAAGCTCTACCTAGTAGCCTTCCCTATTACACAATGTTCACAAAAGGATGGGCTCTGATGTACTCCCTTAGGTAGAATACCTTGGTTGGCAAGAGCTTGTAGACCTTTGGCACTGATGTGAGAGAGTCTTTTGTGCCATAGGTCTCATTCAGTAGGCTGATTATGAGTCACAATCAAAAGCTGAGTGTACTTGATGAACACCTTGCACTACAAACACTCCATTTATCTTCATCCCTCTAAGGACAGGCTTACTGTTCTTCAACACTTCACAGTATCCTTCCTTGCCTCGGTATTCATAGCCAATAGAGTCAAGCATGCCTAGTGAAATTAAATTTCTCTTTAGTTTAGGCACATGTCTGACATTTCTTAAGAGCTTGACTGTTCCATCTTCTAACTTCAATGAGACTGAACCAATCCCAACCACTGGACATGAGTTATTGTTTCCCTTGTGAAGTGTCATGTGGAATGAATACCCTGAATCTAGAACCCAATCTAGGTTCTTATTTGCTTCTTCTTTTGCCCTGCAATTAGATGTAGCCAAAGCATCAGAATAAAAGTAAGAATCTTTACAAACTGATGCTTCACCTGACTGGTTTGGTTGGACTTTGGGTTGTGGCTGAGATTGCTTATTTTTCTGCTCATTTTTCCACTTGAGTGTTCTGCAATCTTTGATCAAATGTCCAAGCTTTTTACAATATTTGCATCTGACCTTGGACTTTTCTTTTCCCCCTTCTTCATTTGAGCTTTGTTTGTCTTTCTCCTTGTTATTCTGTTTTGACTTCCCTTTAACAAACAAGCCTTCTGCATTAGATTTTTCTTCTTTGCTTGTATTGAGTTCCATTTCTCTGATTTTAAGAGCAGAAATAATGATATCAGTAGTAATGGAATCTCTTCCATACTCCAGGGTTGTCTTCACTTCTCTGTAGGATTCTGGCAATGAGTTAAGAAGCACAAATGTTTCATTGTCTGCTCCGATTTCTTCTCCTTGAGTCTTAAACTCAATAGTAATTCTCTTGAAATCATCTAAGTTCTCTGTTAATGACTTCGATGCATTCATCTTAAATGTAAAGAACCTTTCCCTTAGGAAAAGTTTATTAGGCAGATTCCTGTTTCATAAAGCTCATTTAATTTGTTCCACATCTTGTAGGCTGTCTTTTGATCGATTACTTGCCGTAGGACATTATTTGACAAGTTCAAAACGAGTGTTCCATGAGTAGTAAGCTTCATATTTTCTTTTTCTTCTTTTGTCACTGTACTTGGCAGCTTTTCCGGATCATCAAGGGCCTTATGCGCCCTCTGCTATCCCAAGATAGCCTTTATTTTGGTCTTCCACAGACTAAAGTCGCCTTTTCCATCAAATTTCTCAATGTCGTACCTTGCAACTATCATTTATGAACTGAAAGTTCAACTAAAATACTTCAAGATTATTGCTTCTTTGAATCTTGACTAATCTTGAAGCTTTCTTGCAGGCTCTGATACCACTTGTAGGGCTTGAAATGTGGAAGGAGGCGAAACGCAAGAAGAATTTACAAAGTCTTTTCGGGCCGAGAGTGAACGAAGGCCCTTACACGACTATCGGATACCCCTCGATACTTCAGACAAATGCTAGGTCGCGTGTAGGATGTATAAACTGGGTGACATACGATCTCGACCTTATACTTCAATGGCTGAGATTAGAACCACAAACTTCTACTGAAAAACCGCTTCGACTCACTGATCTTTTCTTTTCCTTTTACAGAGAAAGAATCGAGAGAAAAGAAAAGGAACGTCAGGAGGCTGCTGGAATTCGCTGGGGCGAGGAGTCTTCTATCGTCTAAGCGATGGAGGTAAAGCAGGGGTTGAATAGACGATAAGGTAAGTGTGTCTAGACGATGAGGTTTTACTAAACGATGGTCGTCTACACGATGAGGCTTGTAGAAGTAAACAATCGTTGGGTAAAAGCTAAACGATCATTGGGAAAAGCTAGACGATCGTTTGCTAAAGCTAAACGATCGTTTGGGTTGGGGAGAGGGGTATATGAAAAGGAAGACGATAAAAAGAAGAAGATGAACACGATCCTTTACGTGGTTTGGCCAAGGGAGGCCTACGTCCATGGAGAAGCTGACAGAGTTTTCTTTATTCAAGATTGCTTCAAGATAGTGTAAACACTCAATTACAATTTCTCTCACTCTCTTACACAAAATTAGTTATACAGAGTATTTAAAGGTAGCTAAGTTTGTAACAAAAACTGTAACCGAATGTAGTTTATTTCATTTCTATTCAACAATATGTTTACAAATTGACGAGGTAATAGTGAGCCATCTTCGTTTCCATATAGCTTATGTAGATTTTTTTCCACAGCCCTAACTCCACATTTTTTTTTCTGTCATTCAAAAGAATCTAGATAATTATTTTTTGGAAAATCAACTTTCAAAGAGTTTCTTAACGGACCTTTAATATTAATATTGTTGTTTTCAAAACTTATTAGAGAAATATTGTTGTTTTAAAACTTATTAGAGAAATATTGTTGGTTTGGGAGTTCGAGGCTAGAAGTCGAGGGTTGAAGATTCGACTAATGTAGAGGTCGAACGTTCAGAACTCGACAAACAAAGAAAAACTTGGAAACAAGGGTTGTCGAGGGTTGAAGTTTCGACATACATAAATCGAAACTTCAATCCTCGACAAGGAAGATAAGTGGGTGAAGCAGATTGTTAGAGAGAGCGAGATTGAAAGCAAGATTGTGAGATTGAAAGCGAGATTGTAGGAGAGAGCGAGATTGAGAGAGCGGGATTGTATGATGGGACAATCTCCAATGTTTATGGAATGTATGCGTCCCACTCTCTCCTACAATCTCGTTCTCTCTCACAATCTCGCTCTCTCCTACAATCTCGCTTTTAATCTCGCTCTCTCTTACAATTCAAAATTCTGTTATTGTTGTTATTTTTTTCATTAATGATTACTAGCTTTTTTTCTCACTGGTTATGTATATATATATATATATATATATATTTCTATGGAAAGTAAATAAATTTGTTGTATATTCAATTTTTTTTATTATAAAGTTGTACATTATTCTTTTAATTAAGTTGTACATTATTCTTTTAATCAACTTGTACATTATTCTTCTAATTAACTTGTACATTATTCTTTTAATTAAGTTGTACATTATTCTTCTAATTGAGAAACAAATATTTTTTTAATTGAGAAATAAATATTTTTTTTTTCAGATCATGGCTTTAAACCCAGGACCTGTTAATCCCGATGTTTTATACGACCAGTCCATTCATCGATCATCTGTTGTATGGCGAGATCGTACTACTGGAGAAATATCTTGCAGGCGTCGAGCGGCAGTTCTCCAATGCACTATCCTGCTCCACCCTACTACCGCTACTGCACACATCTGAATTCTATGGGATTGCCATATTAGGATTTATTCAGTTGGACTGGGATCTGATCACAACCTTGGTCAAGAGATGGAGACGCATACATTCCATATCTGTTGGAGAGTGCACTATCACTCTACAAGACATAGAAGTGTTATTGGGGTTACCTGTTGATGGTGAGTCGGTCACCGAAGCGATGTACGATGACTGTTAGAAGTTTGTCAACTATACCTCGGTACGACCCCACCTACCGACAAGATTAAAGGATCAAGATTAAGTTTAATATGGTTAGGAACACAATTTCGTGAGCTCACAAATGGTGGAAGTCTGTTTTCAGATAAATCAAGTCATTTTGTTCACTTGATGTTCCTGCCACTGTTAGCTAACCTCCATGATGTGGGGCAGTATTCGTGGGGTGGAGCATGCTTGGCATAGTTGTATAGACAATTATGCAAAGCAACAAGACCTGAGATTCAAGAGATTGACCTAAAGACTGAAGATTGATCTGAAAAAGTTGCACATTTGATAGTGCGATGGCACTATCGTGCAAGGTTTATTGCAGTGGGGGTTTCTCTTGAACAGTTTGACACAGATGTCACTCAAGAATATATTCATTGGTATAATAATATCACAAGGCGCTACGTCACTCATCCGGGAGCAGCTGTGGGTCATCTGGTAAATAAATCTTATCTAATTATTTTTAATTTAAATTTATTTTAAATATTGTCTAATTGTTTTATAATTCACAGAGATCGAACAACCGTAGACTCCGTGAGGTTGCGAATGATCTGAACCAGGTTCTTGCTATATGTAGTGACAACCAAAGCTATATGGAGGAAATTCATTATATGTACGATATACCTATTGTTCCTCCACCAGCTCCTAGACGTAGAGGACCTGTTCGGGAAGAGGATGAGTTTGATGAGGTTGCACATAATGTGGAAGAGTTTCCCCCTATGATGTAGACGCAAAGTCAAACTAATTAGTCCGATGATGATGATGCCAGCATTTGGTTCAGGACATTATGACTCAGAGGCTGGTCTTTCATCTTCATACGTGCATAGACATGGTCGGGATCGTGGAGAGCATAATGAATATTTATATTATGAAGCGCCTGCAGAGGTACCAGAGCAACATCAAGAAGAACCCGAGCAACCTCAAGTTTGAAGTCGACGACGACAACCAGCTGGAAATCGACGATGTCTGCCTTATGGGACACATTGATTTTTGTAATTATTTTTATATAAATGAGATATTTAATTTACATTTTTTATTTTTATGAGATATTATTTTTTTAATTTATTCTTTTTATATATCATGAATAGTAATTATTTTGATATAGAAGCTTTTAAATGTCACTGACATAAATAATAACATCAGATAGTCTAAATCTAAAAAGTTAGGTAAAAAAAACTTCAATATTCAAATTTACATATTTTAGACAATAATTTGGGGACATAATAAATCAAATCAACACTCAAAACCTTCACATGCAAGTCTATAAATAAGACTATATTATTGATATAAAGAACATAAATTTTAATCACAGTAGTGAGGTCAATAGTTTAAAAGATTTTATAATAATGATCTTAGATTCCTTTTACATTTGGTATTAAGATTTTGATGGAGTTTTTTTCTTTTTTTAAAAAAAAATATAAATAATAAAAAAATATTTTTAGAAATTATTTTTATAAAATGGAAAATTAAAAAAAAAAAAGAAAGGAAGAAAGAAAGAAGAAGGTGGAATGTGTAATAATTAAAAAAAGAAAAAAAAAGAAATTTGTACGGATATCTCGCTCTCGCTCTTTCTCAAAATCTCGCTCTCTCTCTTACTCTTTCCTCTTTCGTTCTCTCCCAATACAAAATAATTTTTAACACATCAAATAATTATGAGTGTTATGAGGAAGGTCTTTCGTTTTCTCCACATCAAATAATTATGAGGAAAGTCTCCAGAATGATAATTAAACAGACTCAATAATAATGTTAGGGTAAGGTCAAGGTTCAAAGTTCGACGTGCAAATGTAAAGGGAGAGGGGAAGGTCGAGGGTTCTAAATTCGACCCAACTAGGTCGAATTTTCAACCCTCGACTTATTTAAAAAAAACAATATTTTTACAAATAGTTTGAAAATAACAATATTTTTCTAAATAATTTCTAAAAGGACAATATCCTTTTAATTTTTTCGTTTCTTAACAGCAGTTTTTGAAAATCAATATTATTTTAGAAAAAAGCAATTGATTTTCAACCAAAATTATTTTGGAAACCATGCCAAAAACACTCGAAATAGCTACTTTTGATAAATGTATTTGTAAAATGGAAAGGAAGATTATATATAATACGCAATGTAAAGGAAAGTCTTAATACGTAGATTTTCATTTTGTAAGAAAAGTCACAAGCAAAAAGGATAAATAAAATAAAGCCTAAAATGACAGGAGATTACCAAATCAATATTAACATTAAAACAAGTCCTAAATTTATAAGCCAACATAAACATTGTTGAGTGGTCATTGACATATATTCTCTATTTTAGGGTCATAAATTTGAATTTTTCTAAATCATTTGTTATACTAAAAAGGATAATAATAATAATAAAAAAACAAACATAGTTTAACTAGTCATGAAAGATTTAACTAAAAAATTGTGGTAATTAATAATTAATTTTTTTTCCCCAAGAAAGCAGCCCCCTTTTTCCTCCCTTTTAGGAAGAAAAATCAAAGGAAAAAAAAAAAAAGGCATGGAAGCTTTTAGGAAATAAATTCCACCAATTGCAATTGCAGGCTCCGGCCGTGCCCCAGAAATTTGAAAATTCTTTCCGGAGTGGGGCCCCCACCTTTGATCGAATTCAAATTTACGATTCCAACGGCTACTTTCTCCCCTATATGTAAATATTGTAGTGGACAGTAGCCGTTGAAACATAGACAAAAAAGCTTTTCTCCCCCTTCTTCTCTCCATAGCTCCTTTTCTCAATTCAATCAATCTTCGAATCGAACACAACAAGGATTCTCTCAATCGCATCTTCAATTAAGGTTTTCTTCTATTTTTCGTCTCTGAATTTATGAGCGGAGAGAAAATTCTGTGAATTCTAATTCGCGATCCTGTTTTGTTTACTATAGGTGGTGTGGTGGTGGTGATTTTTTTGCTAATTGTTGAAATTGAGGAATAAAATGGTGCCATTGACGCCTGATCAGTCGAAGAAATCGGGAGTTGGGGTTACGCCATCTCCAACTCCGTTTCTGACTCCTCGTCCCGAACGGCGACGAACTGATTCGAGAGGATCTGATTCGAATTCTAACCATCATCAGCAGAATAGGGATAAAGAAGTTAATGTGCAGGTTGTGTTGAGATGCAGGTGAGATTTATTGTTTTAGAGAAACTTGTTAGGGTGTTAATGAGTGTTAGAAGTAGATCCTCTGTCGGATTTTGCTCATATTCTCCACTTCCATTAAATTCATTAGGTAAAAGAAGGTTCTCTAAGGTTTAGTTTTTTCCACTTGAAATGCTTTTGAGAAGTATATTCAGAGTATCAAGGTTTAGAAATTCTCTTTCACTTGAAAGCTCTCATGTTTGTTTGGATTGTTCCTGCGCAAAATTCCCGAGCAATGTGTCTTTTGATGTCTGTATTGCTTTTAAAACCTAGCTTGGTGGATTTCAGAAGTATTGGCCACTTAATTTATTCGAGTTTCTACTTGTATGACCATGGTATTTTTTATGATATAGAGAACTGAAGTGGTGATGATGACTTGCTTGTGTATTTGCCTCCTCAGAATCTGATTAATTCTTTGAAAATTTTGACTGTTGACTATGTCGGTTTCTCTAAATGGAACCAATTGTGTTGTATTACAATGGTAGGCCATTAAATGATGATGAACAGCGGTCAAATGTTCCACAAGTGATATCATGTAATGAAATAAGAAGAGAAGTTAGTGTCTTGCAAAGTGTAGCCAATAAGCAAGTCGATAGAATCTTCTCCTTTGACAAAGTAAGTTTCTGAAACGTTAACTTGGTTGATTTTGTGATAATGGATACATTTGGTTATTTTAGCTGACTATGAATAGTTGTCAGGTATTTGGTCCGAAGGCACAGCAAAGATCAATTTATGAACAAGCTATTGCCCCTATTGTTAATGAAGTACTTGAAGGCTTCAACTGCACCGTCTTTGCTTATGGGCAAACAGGCACCGGTAAAACATATACGATGGAAGGTGGGATGAAAAATAAGGTATAGATCTAGTCAAACAAGAACCTTATATTTTATTTCCTTAAGTTAATTTATTCTGTGTTTTTAACATGTATTTCACCATGACGAACAAACAGGGTAAGGATCTGCCTGCTGAGGCTGGTGTTATCCCACGGGCCGTTCGTCAAATCTTCGATACACTTGAAGAGCAAAATGCAGACTATAGCATGAAAGTGACATTCTTGGAGCTCTACAATGAAGAAATTACTGATTTGTTGGCTCAGGATGATCAATCACGATCTGCAGAAGAAAAGCAAAAGAAACCTATTTCCTTGATGGAGGATGGAAAGGGCGCAGTGGTTGTAAGGGGCCTTGAAGAAGAAGCAGTTTACAGTTTAAGTGAGATATATACTCTTTTGGAACGAGGATCTGCCAAAAGGCGTACAGCAGACACCTTGTTAAACAAGCGTAGCAGGTAGATTTGTAATGTCATGTTGGTAAAAAGATTTGGATTATTGAAAAATATGTAAACCTCATATGTTTTGTTCAATATGTTCTATAACTGCAGCCGCTCTCATTCTATCTTTTCCATTACTCTCCACATTAAAGAATCATCTGTTGGTGATGAGGAACTGATCAAATGTGGAAAGCTTAATCTTGTTGATTTAGCCGGATCAGAGAATATATCTCGCTCAGGTGCACGAGAGGTGAACATTTGTTTCTATGCATATAAAACAAATTTGTAAGTCAGATCTAAAATTCTTAGACAGTCAATTATAGGATCTGTTAATTAAGTTTATAAGATAGTGTCTGATCAGCATTTAATGAACATATGGAGCCAAACGCCTTGTAGTTCAGTAGATATTTTTGTTGGTCAGATTTGAATCAATGTGTACACCTCTTTTAACTTACAGGCTCGAGCAAGAGAAGCAGGAGAGATTAATAAGAGCTTACTTACCTTGGGCCGTGTTATAAATGCATTGGTTGAACATTCTCCTCATATACCTTACAGGTATATCCTGAAATATACTAATCTTCCAACATCATTAAGTTTTCTTGTATTATTTAGGAAAAAATAAATACCTTTTTAGTCAAATACACCTCATATACCTTACAGTTCCTATGGTTTCAATTTGATCAATTTAGTCTATCAGTTTTAAAGATTAGATTTAAAAGATCCCTATTGTTATTTTCTACCTCTCTCTACTTTTCCTCCCTCCAACAACCTTCGCACTTCATCTTGCTCTCCCGTTCTTCCATTCCCAAATACATTTCTCTGTCCCATTAATTGGAGTCATATCAATTCTCTATGTGGAGTCATATCAATTCTCTATGTCTGTTGCTACTCGTATCAAATTGTTGCCGCTTATGAATTTTGAGGGGCTTAGCAAGTAAGTATATCATGGTTTGGGTTGGAGAGCGGAGGGGGAGAATTAATGTGTTTGTGAGAAATGGAGATGTCGTGGTTGAGTTTACAGTGTCTGAATTTCCAAATGGAAAAAGGAGGAATCATTATCTCCAAGATGATTAGAATTAAATTGAACACATGGATTAAATTAAACTACTGTGACCAACCTAAATTTGGTGTGTGAATTTGCTTAATCTCAAAGGATGAAACCATGCACAAAACAATGAAAACCCCATCAACAGTTCTACTTTTCAATGTGAACAGCTTTAGTTAAAAAAAATAAATAAATAAGAGGAAAAAAACCCATTAGCAAATGATGATAGGGTTGAAAATTTTAAAGGGATTGATGAAGCTAACAAACCATTTTGAGTAAGATTAAGAAGACTACAGTGGAACTGAAAAAGACCTTGAGATGGGTGGAGCAAATTTTTTTTTCACCCAAAAATGAAGGAAGAGAAATGGAAGAACCGGAGAGCATGATGAAAAGGGAGGTTGTTGAGGGTGGGGTGAGCATGATAGACTAAAAAACCGAGTCGACCAATTGTGAACCGAAGTCGGTCAGTGTTGGTTTGGGAAAAATTACAAATTGGAAAGTTTAAAAAAAAAAGCTTAAATAATTAAACCAACCAAACTGACCGTCCGACCTTGACTCCTCAACGGTCGAGGTCAGTTTGAACATTTACTAAACCGACTATCTATAGTCGATTCGGTGGCAGTTTGGTCGAAAAACCAACTCTGATGGATCAATGCTCACCCCTAGTTGAGGGGGAGAAGAGGAGAGAGAGGTGTGAGAAACTATTTTTTTTACTTTTTTAATTTAAAAACATCATTTTTCAGTATTTAATAATAATATATAATTAAGGTTGAAGATAACAATAGAGACTTTTAAACTATTCTTGAGAAGAGAGGCCAAATTGAAACTTTTAGGAACCAAGTGCCTATTTTTAAATATGTATTTTTCCTTTTTTAGTCCCTATTAAATATTACTGTTATTTTGCAACTATTATTATTACTATTAACAATTTTCTGGCTCATCCGTCATGGCAAAATTTTGTGCAGGGATAGTAAGCTTACTAGGCTGTTGAGAGATTCTTTGGGAGGAAAGACAAAAACTTGTGTCATTGCCACAATTTCTCCTTCTGCTAACTGTTTGGAAGAGACTCTTAGTACTCTAGACTATGCCCATCGTGCAAAACATATCAAGAACAAACCTGAGGTTTACTCCTACGAACCTCCTCAAAACCTGTTCATCCTCTTAATTTGTATTATTTTCCCAAATACTGACAATGAAGTTCGATGACAGGCAAACCAGAAAGTATCTAAAGCTGTGCTACTTAAGGATTTGTATCTAGAAATAGAGAGGATGAAAGAAGGTTGGATCGAATTCCTGTTCAACATATTTAGATTGACATCTGTATTAACAATAGAAGATCAAATATCCCTTTTGTTTAAAATATGTGAAAATTGTTGCAGATATTAAAGCTGCAAGGGACAAGAATGGTGTTTATATCCCACGTGAGAGATATGCTCAAGATGAAGCTGAAAAGAAGGTCAGTCGGTTTTTGTTAAAAAGAATAACATGCCTGGAACGTTTTCTTTCTTTTGAAATTTTGTTTCTCTCAAAACATTAGCTTTCAAAATTTTGATCAGTGGCCTAAAGAGAATGTATGTGGAGTTTGAAAGGCAGAATCTTCTACACACATATTTCAAACAGAATCTGCTTAATAATTGGTGCATAAGACCTAAAAATTGGTTTAAACCTACAAACTTCAAACAGAAATTTTACATCCTTAAGATTCATGATATCTGCTCCACAGGCAAAATCTGAGAGGATTGAACAACTTGAAAATGATCTCAACCTTAGCGAGAAGGTCAGTTTTGCTCAAACATTTTTCATGAACATTGTTTATAAAACTGAAAGGTTGGCTTCTCGTACAGCAAGCTGAAAGCTTCCGAGAGCTTTATTTGACTGAACAAAAAATGAAACTGGACATGGAACACGAGCTCAAGGATTGCATGGTATGAATGTACTGAAATATTGCTTCTCTTGTGTACATGTATCTCCATAGAAGAATGTCCTGAAATATTGCTTCTCTTCTCTACATGCTTGTTTGTTCAGATAACTTTGGAAAAGCGGAACAAGGCATTATCTGAACTACAAGATGAACATGGGTTAGCCATTGCAGCCTTGAAAGAAAAGGAGTCCATCATTTCTCAGCTGAAAACCTCAGGTTTGTCTCTCGGTTATCAGAAATTTTTCAAATATTATGATTTAAAATAATCTGTTTACTTTGGTACAAACAGAAAATTCCTTACTTCAACGTGCAAAGTCATTGCGCATGGACTTGCAGAATGCCTCTGAGGATATAAGTTTATTATTTGATAAAATTGGTATGTCTTTTTCTAAATAATTGAATTCTTGGATTGTAAAGTTACCCTATTTAAGTTATTATTCTGATCATGATAAAGTGCATTGAAAATCCAAAGACAGATGAAACGGAAGCAAAAGAAAAAGAATCATTCGTCCATGCAATTAGGTTAATTTAAATGTTGTCTTTCTGGAGACTATCACATAGTTGTATTATCTTAATTTTGGTTTCTCCCTATATAGACCAGAAAGATAGGATGGAAGCAGAAAATCAGAGTAGGGTGTTGACATTTGGATCTCAGCTTGATCAAAATTTAAAAGATCTTCACAAGATCATCGTAGGTTCTGTTTCTCAACATCAAGAACAGCTAAGATGCATGGAAGAACATGCACACACGTATCTTGCAAGTAAATCTGATGTAAGGAATGAAAGAAATGTTGTAAAGTTTTGATGGCATTTGTGCATCCGATTAATCATAACCTTCTCATTTTCAGGCAACTCAAATCCTGGAGACAAAAGTAGGGAAAATGGCTCAGACTTACTCTTCGGGAGTGGCTGCCTTAAGACAGTTAATCAAAACACTGCAACAGAATATTTCCACCGACCTAGAACAGATGAATGCTACAGTTTCATCACAAGCAATTAATGTTGAAAATGTATGAAGTGCATAGTAATCCTTTTTCTTTCCATTCATTTTCGTCCATAAGTAATGTGCAAGTACTGACAATTCAACATGTGAAACTTTGTCCAGTTCTTGGTTAATGCAGTATTGGATGCCAAAGAGGTTGTCAAGGACATTCAAAGTTCTCTTGATGATCAAAAACAGCTTCTTGATCTCTATGTTCAACGCCAAGAGGAGGTAGTGGTCATTTTTTGTTAGGCTTTTGATGGTTGGGAGCTTTATCAATTCTTTTATTTTGTCAAGTTTTGCAATTTAATCCTTGAAAAAAAATATCAGGAATTGCAACACAGTTTGGCTTCGGCGCAGAAAATATCAAATGCAAGTATGAACTTTTTTAATGAACTTCATTCACATGCATCAAAAGTTATGACACTGCTTGAAGAAAGTGAAATTGAGAGGTCCAATCAATTAGTGAATTTTGAGAAGACGTTCAAGGTAAGGTAGCTTTAAGAGAAATTTCAAATTGAAGCTTTTCATAGTTCGCTGTCAATTTATATAACCTACTTCAATTTGTGGAACAGGCGTTGGCAGAGAAAGAGGAGAAACAAGCTCTGACGAACATTGCAGCCATTATTGCAAATTTGACAGCTAAGAAGGCTGAGATGGTTGGTTTTCTTTTTAGTGTCATAAGCATATTAGACTTGAGTCAGTCTCATCATCAGGCCGAAAGCCCAAAGGCCATCTAAGTCCAGTCTAAAATTAACGGTTAACCAGCTTGACCCATTCTAGCCCTCGTAAATTGGATTGGATATAGATCTATCTTTTTTTATTGGGTTGGCCCATGGACTAGCTCGTTTTGAGCCATATTTGGATCAACCTATTTGGCTGGCCTAAAAGCCCAACCCAAAATCACTATTCTTGTCCTACATTGAAAAAAATTGAAGGTAGGAGGGGGGTTGCATACTCTATAAATAAGTCTCTTTAATGCTATTTTTAAATTTAAAATAAAAATTAATAATATAGTATATTTTGAGCCGATCCAAAGGGCCAATCCGAGCCTAATCTAATTTTGGCCCATTGAACAAGGTCTATGGATTGGACTATGGAGGGTCTATGTAATGAAAGGTTGGGCTGACCGTGACTGGTCCAATGATGAGGCTAAGACTTGAGTGAAGCATTCTCTTGGCTTAACTTTTTATGAATTGAATAGGTATCAGAGGCGTCAATAAACATTCAAGAATGGAACCTACAGCACAACAAGATATTACAGCAAGAAATGTCCTGCATGCAGCAAGTATCAAATTGTGCCAAGAAGGAAATGAATGAATATGTTGAAAAGGTGGAATCTCATTTCACAGAGAGCATGGTTTCATCAAATGAGTCTAAGACTGCACTGGAAAATGCAATCGACGAATGGTAAGTTTTACTTGAATCATTTTCTTGTGATTGAATAATAACCTATCATACAAAATGAATAGATGTAAACTGCTCTGAAAGGTATATCTTTGTCAAATATAAAACTCTCTTTTGAAAAAATAGTTTAGTATAAATCTATATTCTTACACTATGCAGCTCAAAGAGATTGGATCATTCTCAAGGACTATGGGAAGATGCGCAATCATCGGTAATAAAACTGAGTAAGAATGGTGCTACAGAGATTGAATCTACCGTAAAGTGAGTATCTGTTTTCTCTCTGTTGATTGATCTTCATTTTCAGCATCAAAAGCAAATTTCCTTATTTTTTCTTTAAAAAAAAAAAAAAAACAGGGCTAGTATTTGCAAAAACAATTTTGCACATGAAGAATTTGCGACTGTTTCTTCAACACTGGATGCTGATTTTGATGCTGAAGTCAGTAGTGCACTAGCTGCAGTAAATGGTACTTCTTTAGATATCTTAAAATTGTATTCTTCTCCTTTTTGAAAAACTATGTTTCTTATGCTTACTTCTGAGAGAACCTGATGGCAGATTCTTTGAGATTAGACCATGAAAATAAAAAGGAGTTGGACTCAATTTCTACCTCTTGCTTGGATGAGCTAAAATCCACACAAGATAACCATGGAAGAACGATATCGAAAATCCGAGACCAGGCAGAACAGTGCCTTATAAAAGATTATCTGGTCTGTCTTTTTGCTTGACTGATCATATTCATTATCATGTTCATATAGCTTTGTTTACAACAATTTTCATAATACGATAAAACTTCGATTGGTAACAGGTGGATCAACATTCCGACTCAACGCCGAAGAAAAGAGTAATAGCAGTGCCAAGTTTAGCATCCATTGAGGAGATGAGAACTCCTGCACATCATCTGAAAGAAGGAATTTCAATAGAAAACAAGTTGAAATGGGGATTGACAGAAGGCAAACTTCAACATGGAGCAGTGTTGTTACCCTCAAGAGCTCCTTTTACAAATGTCAACTGAAATGAAGAGCACCAAAAAGCAAATGCAAATGTCTAAAAGTTTATTCTTCTTCTTCTTGAAGTCGATGTTTGTACTGAGAAACCCTTTCACAAATGTTTTTAAAAAGTCAAGAAAAAAAATTGTTTTTAGAAAATTGTTTTTTTCCTCCCAACCAGGGGCCTATTTGATAGTGTATTTCATGTTATCAAAGATGTGGTTTGGTAACTTATTCAAAAATTGATTCTTTAAAGTTGTAAATATTTTAGGTCCCTTGAAAAAATTTATATATAATTTATAATACATTACATAATATTATAATTTATAAAAAAATAATTGAGTTTATAACATGATGTATTGTATTTTTAAATATATTTTTTAATCTTGATTTAATATAATTCTACATTTCATAATTTAAAATTCAAAATATAGATAAAATGAAAACATAAAAATGTTATTTTCAGAACTTGTACGTTTGTATCACATAATCTGAAAATATTTGTCAGAAACAAAATTCGAATTGTCCGCAAATACATATATTTACAGTAAATCTAAAAACATAAACCTGAATTCTCAACTAATCGGTTTCTTAAGAATGAAGTATTTCTTTAAAAATATATATATATATATAAGAATAGACACGTAATTAAGGCGAAATTTCAAAAACCAAAAAAAAAAAAGTAAAGATAAGACCATTATGAAATGGAGCCTATACTTTTTTTTAAATACTTTTTTTTTTTTGGTGTTCAGTTTTGTTTTCTTATATTTTTATGTCCTAGATTAACTTGAAAATTTTCAAGAACTATATTAGTATTAAACGAGTATTCACGAATTTTGTCAAAAAGTTCGTACACGTGATTTTCATATCGCGTAAAAGGCAAATGGTCAAATCCATTTTGATTTAAAGATGGGATAAAAAAGATTATTATAAATATTAGTTTAATCTATTTGATTTTTTATGTTTGTGTTTATTTAGTTCTAGTAATTTAATGAAATTCAAAACTTTAAAACCTGTAATTAAAAAAAAATACCTTTTTAATATATCTCTTAGAAAATATATTTAGATTACATAAAATTTTTTGAAGGGTGAAAACTCTGTGGTATCAACAATTTTATCAAGAAAAAAATAAAAATACAAAATATATTAGAATAATACAAATTTAATAACTTTTAATTTGGTGGCGGTTCATAAAATTCGTTCAAGAAAAAGTCAAACGTGTCATAAGCTTTCCTTTCATCGGATACAACAGGCAGTTGAGGTACATATTTCATTCAAAAAATCTATATATTATATTTAAAAATGTATTGTAATTAAAATGTGGGATGAGGGAATCGAACTTCAAAACACAAAATTGATAATATAAACACTATGCCAATTGAACTATATTCTTGTAAACTATGATGATACATATATTTTTAAATAATTAAATATTTAATATTTAATGGGACGAGACATGTCCAAGCTCGAACTAAACTTTGATCTAATGAGTCAGGTCTAAGGGGTTGGGTCATGGACTTGCTATTCACGGTTGGGCGATTGGGGCTCAATCCAAGCCTTAAGCACTTGAGGTTGGGTTTTACTTTCTAAGGTCGGGTTGAATCGGCCAACTCAGTGACAGGGCTGATAGGGGTGTTTGACCCAAGTAGTTCTTGGACCTCACGACTTAAAAACATCAATTTTGTGTCTTATTATCCACCTTGTACTATGAACCCATGAGTTGAGCTCCACTATTTGCCCCGAACCCCAAACTTTCAACATAGATCATTAAACTTTCAAGTTTGTGTAATAGATTCTTGAATTTGCAATTTTATGTCTAATAGATCTTAAACTTGATATTAGGGGTGTTCAAAAAACCTGATGACCCGAAAAAACCGATCAACCTAACCCAACCCATGCAGTTTGGATTGGGTTATCAATTCTTTGGGTTGGGTTGGATTCAAATAAATGAAAATTTTATGGGTTGGTTTATGGTTCACCTAATATAACTAGAGATGTCCAACTTCCCAACGGGGACGAGGCCCATGGGGCAGGGAGTGGGGGAAAAAAATTTCCCATGAGCTAAAGGGGGACAAGTCCCCATCCCCGCCTCATTAGCTTTTACAAATTTATTTAGTATAGCTATCTAATGTTATGTTATTATTATTATTATATAAATATTACATTTAAATTTCAAATTTGATTATTTTTTGGGAAAGATAATGAATATGTTTAAATTGAATGTTTAAATTTAGATTATATACGTGAACAATTTGATTTATATTTATTTCTTTCTACTAAAAAAATTAATTAGCCTTTTTAGTCCAAAATTTGAGTAATTTATCTTTAAATTCAAATTGTCATATAAAACTAACCATAATAAACAATTTAGTGATAAAGTTAATTATTTAATTAAAATTTGCTCACATTAGTTATTTAAATTAATTGGCTTTTTACAAAAAGAAAAAAAAAAGTAACGGGGAAAAATTCCCGCGTGGAACTGATCGCCGCAAATTTCACGGGAGCGAAGACGGGGATAGGGAATGGCATCCTCGGTCTCGCCCCGTGGACATCTCTAAATATAATCCAAACCAATCCGAATTTATTTTAACTTTAAAATATATTCTTTTATTACTTATAACACAATTATTTATACATATATCGATTTTTAATTTTATTTAATTCTAATATTTTTTTTGAATAATTTATTCTGCAATAACTCTTAAAAGTAGTTTATTTGCATTATATAAAGAAATTTTTCACTATATAAATTGAAACTGAATTGTTAATCTTAATCCAATATAGAAAAATAATTAAATTAGATTTTTACATATTTACGTTTTGTTTCTTTTTATAATAAAATTTTAAATAAATTATCCGATTAACCTGAACCAACCCAACCCAAATATTTTGGGTTGAATTTGGTTCATTTTTTAATAAGAGTTATTTGGATTGAAAAAATTTACAATCCAAACAATTAGGTTGGATCTAAAAATTTTTTAACCCAACCCAATCCCACCCCTACTTGATATAACCAATATTTTTAGACATTCACACACCTACTACATTAGATATAAAACTATCCAGTAGAACAATTAAATTTTAAACTTTCAAGTTTGTGTTGGTACAATGGTTGAATTCTTAGCTAAATTTCAAAAACAAAAACAACTTTTTGGAAGCTACTTTTTTTAATTCTGAAAAATTTGGCTTGGTTTTTTAATCGATTGGAGAAAAGTAGATAAAAAAGAAAGAAAGTTGGAGGTGTAAGCAATATCTATGTGCTTAATTTTTAAAAATAAAATGTTTATCAAACGAGATCTAAAAAACTAAATTGATAAAGACTTGTAATTTAACAAATATTCAAATGGTTAGATTACCAACGGCTGCAAATGATCATATATAGCTATAAAGAATTTGCTGCACTAATTTGAATGTTGGAAAAAAAAGTTTAGAAGATGACAGAACGTTGGCTGCCTATTCCTTTTTGTAGTTGATGTAAATTGCAATTAATCTAATAAATTTGGTCCAAGCATTATAACATATGCCTTAAAACTTCAGCCCACACGAGAAGGTAGCCGCCCTCCTAACCTTCTTTTTATTGTTTTTTTCTTTAAACAAACAACAAACCGATTAAAGGATCACGTCACAAGAAACAAAAGATTCAAACTATACAGGATAAAGGAAGAAAAACACGCTTTGGAGGTCAAAGAGTGAGCTAGAACATTATTCCATCGACGAATATAGATAAAAGAGACATCGCCCATATCTTGCCTCAAAATCTTAGCTTCATGGATGAAAAAGGATACTTCAGTAAGTTCCTTAGAAATGTTAGACAAGAGTTTTACAACCTCCAAACATTCTGACTCCATAATGATAAGCCAAAGATTAAGAGATGTCATGCTAAAGAGGTCCATAGCCTTGGCTTCAAGGATCTTGACTTCGTTACATTATCTTGAAGTTAACAAGACGAACACAACTCTGACGGTCTCGAAGCACCCAACTAAAGTTGCCAGAATATTGATCAGGACTCCAAACAGCATTGGTGTTCAACTTCTATTGGTTTTTCAATGGGCTCCACACTTTTAACTAGAACTTTCATTTATTGAAATAAAATAAATACTATATCAATGAAATTATAATTTTTTTTAATACAATATATTTTAACCTTTTGATCTCAAATGAAGTAGTAAAGTATATCATTGAGTTATGTTCACTTTAATTATAATATTTAAATATTTTTAGTTAATTTGTCAATTTAGTTGCTATAATTTGAGCTTAATTTTAATTGTTTATTATAGTTTTAAAAATTTGTAGAGTTCAATCTAAGATTCAATTTAGTTTTTATGGTCAATTAAATATCATAAACCCTTTTTGAGACTACAACTACGATTTGAAAAATCGACCTGTTAGATAGATGGTATATAACACTTTAGGTAAGTTGAGCTATGCTCTTGTTATTATTATTATTTGAAATTTAAATATATTCAAACCGAAATAACCAACAACCAACCACCAACAAACAAGAAACTATCCTCACTTTTCAAGAATAACGGGAAGAATATTATTTGAAAAATCACTATCTAGATTATGAGCAGTTTTGTTATCATCTCTAAGAACTACATTATGTTCAAGTTGGTCACAAATGTCTTTTTTTCTGGATAATAATTGTCATACGGTCAATAATTAAACCTGATTAAACATGATAATTAAAGGATATTATTATATTAAAAACAATTACACACATATATCATAATTCACACGTGTGAAATAAAATTCTAATTAATCTCATATTCCAGTGTCTTCTGAAACTCAAATAAATAAATAAATAAATTGTGGGAATAAATGAAGAAAGTCAAAGTATGTCTATTTGGCTTTGAAGCTTCCATGGAAGTTCATCCACTGCATTATCCCAGCTCGCCATAAATGACCTTTTTTTTATTTAATTTTTGTTTTTTTTAAAAAAAAAAACTTTATTCCTTCACCTACTTCACTTATTTTTACACACAATTCATATTGTGTCATATTATTTATTTATTTGTTGTTGTTATTATTGGATAAGGACTGTTGGTTAAATCTATTGAAAAAAAATTGTTGGATAAATCGTGGGGAACGATAAATAGTTTTTTTTTTTTAAAAAATAAAATAACAATAAATCTAGGAGAATGGTACATTCTTCCTATTGTTTCAAAATTAAGACTTTAACCTTCTATGGACAAAGTTTAGATTATCTATTATATAATTATTGTAATAAAAATGACTCCAAAATAAGGGAATAGAAATAGAAATCAATATTAAATGAAAAGAAAATAATATGACAAGAACTTGAACATTGGAGCACTTACCCTGATACCATCTTAAATCATTGATTGATCAAAAAATTTAAGCGATGAAGGTAAATTTAATTATACCATCTAACACTTTCCTTCTATTTGTTTTGTAACTTAAAAAAAAAAATCCATCGTGGAGAAACAAGACAAGCATTTAGTTATAGCACACTAAGACCCCATTTGGTAGCCATTTTATTTTTTGTTTTTGTTTTTTAAAATTAAGCCTATGGACATTATTTACACATCCAAATGTTATTTACTTTTCACCAATAGTTTAAAAAAATCAAGTCAAATTTTGAGAACTAGAAAAAAAGTAGCTTTAAAAAAGTTATTTTTGTTTTTTGAATTTGACTAAGAATTCAACTATTGTACTTAATAAATATGTAAATCATCGTAAAAAATATAGATGAGATAAGCTCAATTTTTAAAAAAAAAATAATAAAAAAATCAAATAATTACTGAACGAGACCTAAATTTTATAAATTATGAGTTCACGACTTAAGTATGAGTAAATTTAAATTGTATTTTTTTTTTTTTTTTAATTCTCAAGTTTTTGAGAAAATATTTAAAATGTAACTGAAAGAATTTTTGTTTTATTTCAAATGATGATGACGACATTTCAAATTAGAAAAATAATTGTTTTAAAAAGTTATCTATTATCTCTCCCTCCACCATCATTCCACCTTGTTTCCTCTCCCTTCTACCTTCCTTCTTTTATGCAGTATTTTAATTACGGTTAAAAAGGAAGATTATGAAAAGCGTGTAGGACATTCCTTCAATAATAGGAAAAAACTAGAAAGAATATCTTTAAAAAGAAATTTATCTTTTTCAATCTCTAGTTTTTTTATCTAGTTTCTATTTGATCCTTAAAGTTTAAAATATTACACATTTAAATCATATTTACTAATTCATAATGAAATTTGGTGTAATCATAATGAAATTTCATTAATAGATTAATCGTAATAGACCACAATCGTAAATGTAATTAAATTGTTTTTTATCGTGTTCACAAAATTGTGAATTTTGTCAAATTTACTGTTACCGTTACCATTACCTTTCTCTCTGAGGGTCAAACGGTAATGATAATGGTAACGATAATAGTAAAAGTATCAAAATTCATAATTTTTCTTTTGGAACAATAACAATAATGGTACCTTGACGTAATTTACAGACGCAATTGGATTGACCACACTTCACTCATTAATTAGCTTGTGTTTATTTTATTACATATTTAGAAGTGGGTCTCACATGTGAGAATGGGTGCAAAACACAATAAACAATACCTAAGGTAATCAAATGGGGCCCATTAATTTATTACGTTTTCATAAGATAAATGTGACTTTTGTCTTTAAGTTTTGACTTTGATTTCAATTTGGTCTCTAGGTTTCAAAATGTTACAATTTATTTTTACATTTGAGTTTTGTTTCAATTTGATTCTTAGATTTCAAAATTTACACTTTTAACATCGATTTTTCACTAAATACTCATTTTCCATATTTAATGTTAATGTGTGTTAATAAATTTAAAATAATTACTATAATTATAATTAATTAAGTTTCATTACTTTTCATCATGTTTAAAATTTTAAAATTTCACTTCATAATTATTTTAAATTAATCAAGAGATATTAACATGAATGATTGAAAATGACTATTTAATGAAAATTCGAAGTTAAAAATGTAAAATCTTGAAATATATGAACCAAATTGAAATAAAACTTAAATCTTAAGAATAAAATTGTAACATTTTGAAACTTAGGAACTAAATTGAAACTAAAATCAAAAGTTAAGAACTAAATGTCTAACATTTTGAAATCTAAGAACCAAATAGAATCTAGATTTAAAACATGGAGACTAAAAATATATTTCTCTATACATTTTAAAATTACATAAACCAAATAGAAAACTTAGTAATAAAAATTGGAAAAAATTTAGATATGGCATAGATTGTACTTATCTTTGATAATTGTCCGATAAAAATTTCTTTTCTTTAAAAAAATTAATTTTTCTTTTAGATTTTTCTATTTATAAGAATTTTCCAATTTTTTATAAGTTGCCCTCCCATGGTTTTTAACAACACTTGGGAATAGTTGCCTATTTTGATGTGAGAAAGAGGAAAGTCCAATCTATCCTTTTCCAACACAAATAATTAAATCAAAATGACATTTTTCAATCACATGCCCAAAATTATTCATCACACAAGACATAGTCCAACTTTTTTAAACAAATCCCAATTCTCAGCAGCCAAAATAAATTTTATTTAATTAAATAACAAGGAAAAAAAAAAAAGAACTCTCATTTTTCTTTAGTCAAACCAAACCCCAACTAAGAAAATTTCCCTTAAATACTTGATCAATCCCTTCCAATTTTCAAATCCTCTCTCCTTCTTCATCTAATTCAAATCTTCCTTGTTCTTCTCTAAAATTTACTAATCAAAACAAAACACAGCTCTAAAATTCTTCTTCTTCATTCATATCCATATTCATATGGCGGCTAAGAGAATCAGACAAGAATTTGAAACCTCCGATATCGCTAAATCCCTAATGCTTCTTTCTTATGGAATTGAAACATCGAACCCTAAAATTCAACCCCAGAACGTCGCCGTTTTCGAGTGTAAAACCTGCAATCGGCAATTCCTCTCCTTTCAAGCTCTCGGCGGCCACCGTGCCAGCCACAAGCGGCCCCGGACGGCGGCGGAAGAGCCGAAGGACACGGCGGAATTGAAACAGAAAATGCACGAGTGTGGCCTCTGCGGGCAGGAGTTCTCTTCCGGGCAGGCTCTCGGCGGGCACATGCGGCGGCACCGGGTGACGCCGGTGGCGGTGGCGGTGGCGGAGAACATTCCGGTACTGAAGAGGTCTGGGAGTACGAGAGTTATATGTTTGGAGTTGGACCTCAATTTGACGCCATTAGAGAATGACTTGAAATTGCTATTTGGAAAAATGGCCCCAACAGTTGATCTTGTTCTTTGATTTTAGATTCTTCAATTTCAATTTTTTTTATACAAATTTTAGATTCTTTCATTTGTTGTAATTTATAAAAATAATTCTTAAATTATTTTCCATTATTTCCATAGAAAATTAGGGTGTAAATGTTCAAACAAATTATGTATACTTGTGGTTAATCTTTATAAGTTGGAATATTATTTTATTAGGCTGATGTGCTTGTAATGACTTGTCAAACTTAGTCTAATAGGATGAGAATGCCAATTGCATAATTAGTGTGTAACCATAACTATTCACTATAAGAAAGTTGAAAGAAAAAGTTTTGGTAAAATATGTTTTATAACGCTTGACGATAAATGATAGATACTTATTTTCTTGTTAAAAGTAAAACCCATTTCAATTCTCGTACTTAAAAGAAGAAAGAAAAAATCATTTTATCTTTCATTTGAATCAAAGATAAGCCTATCTTGCCAAATGTGCAAGAAATAAGTGTATCTATGGAATTTGGATGGACAATTTTCCATCCCATGTTCTTCGCCTTGCTGAAAAAAACATTTATTATCTCTGTCCGAGAGGCCTAATAAAGTTGCTTATTTTCACAAAAAGATAACGCTAAGTGAAGCTACTTTATAGATGATAGATGTAGATTTACCTTATTATCTTTCTTTTCGTAAAGCTTCAACTTTTACGACACGTGCAAATATTGAAAGTCATTTTCCTAGGTCCAAAGGCTTTTCAACAGTTGATTCTATGTCAAATGTTTGCCGCTATGAGTACATAATCATATCATATCATGTCATAATATAATATTTGTTCGAGCCCAATTTAGTTGCACACCTCATATTTAATATAACAAATGGTTGTCATAATAAAAAAGATAGAAAAAGAAAAGATTGTGAAAAAGCCCTACAAACATGAAGCTATTGGGTTGTATGTCCTAAAACTCGTAGATTGTAAACAGTAAACATATATGAAGTTTATTCAGACAAATGTTGTTGATTGTTTAATAACTCTAAATCCAATAAACTTCAAACCCTTGGCTATTGATATGAATACTTGGACTTTATGTGGAAACATAAACTAGATCAAGTTCGAGTAAAATAGCCTAAACCGTCTATAGTACTTGAATTAGGTTGGGTACCTATTTCTAGAGATACTATTGAATACGGCCCGCTTTATGATTGTTACAAATGTTGTAAAATGTCATAAATGATGTGATCGGTTCGGTTATGTAGAGACATGTGAGCGGGGGTGTTCTACACAATGAGATTGTATAAAACTGACTACGAAATAACCATTGTTACGTATTAACACCGTTTATAGTTAACACTGGTTAATTTCACTTTTTGATGACCTAGATAATTTAATCTGAATCCTGAGTTGTCTATGAACTCCTGTTTAATCGGGATTGTCTATTGATTTGCATAGGTAAGAGTAAGGTCAACAACGCTGCTCAATATGCCTCCCATTTCAGGGATAAGAACGAGTAGATAGTTGGGGACATAGAATTTGCAAGATGGAATTTACTTCTACCCATTTTAGGGATAGTAGAAAGGTTGTTCCCTTAAGAGCTGATCTTAGATCTTGAACAAGGGGTTCCATCCTCTTGTTGGCCTGAGAGGGAATGGATTTAGTGATCAAGATCCTAAATCAATTGTTCATTTGAGGGACAGTGGTATTTAAGGAGAAAAGGTGTAACTCAAAGATAAAACGATAATTGACCTAGCTGAGGTTACGAACAACCTATAAAAGATCAACTTATCGATGATAGTTATATCAAATGGACACATAATATATCTACAGTGAGAGAAGTGCAACTACAGGCTATAGTGAACAATCTTGTTAGTTAACGAATGTTGATTAACTAGGTTAAAGAGTTTGACCAATTAGTCTCAGATCGTTAGAGCCTATGATCTCTAGGTCCATCGGGTCTCCTTGCTAGCTCACTACGGATAAAATTGAAGAACTAGCTCAAGTAAAAATTTTAAATGTTCAAATTTGGGCATTAGGAAAAATTGTATTTTATGTGAGATATAATTTACAATTAAATAATTAATTTATTAATTAATTATTTTTTAGAGTATTCTTGAACATTAGCATGAAATTGTTTTTAAACTTGATTAATGTGATTAATCAAAGTTAGGTGTCAAAAACAATTTAATATGTGATATTAAATTTGTTTTTAAATATTTTTTAAATTATGAAAATGGTTTTTCATAAAAGATTGATTTATTTGTTTTTTAAATTAGTTAGTGAAAAAATCCAATTGTTGGATTTTTCCATTAACTAAGTGGACTTTAAAGTGACACTTCCAAAGCTTGACACCTAAAAATTACATGCTAGTGGAGTTTGAGATGGAAGACATGCAAGATAGGATTTTGCATGTAATTTGTCTTTAAATAGTTTGGTTTTTGAAATGTGTAAGAACTAATGCTTCTTTTACTTTTCACTTTACTCTTCCACCAAGATCTCTTTGCTCTCCACTTTACTAGAGTGAAATTCCCTTTAGTTCACTAACAAAATGGTTCCACAACCGTGTTCTTCAATTGGAGAATAGCAAGGATTTACCGTTTGTGGTGTCGATCGAGCACGGAGAGGAAGATTGTGGTGGACTCTACAAAGGTTGTATTTTCTAACCCTTTATGCATGCTTATTCTTAGTTTTATGTAATTAAAACGTTATCGATCTTTACTTCTGCTATTGCATGCTTTCTTTATGTTCCAACAATTGGTATCAGAGCATGCTTATAATGCTCTATTGCATTTGGTGGGTGTTTTTCCTTTTCTTGATTGGATTTTGTGGGTTCAAGTAGATATTTTATAGTTTTGGCATTAGTTTTCTTTTAATTTCTTGTTGAAATTTGTAATTGCTCACATGTTTATGAGCATTAATATGTGACAAAGAGTTTGCAAATTTGTTAGAGTCATTAAAGTTGTTTTTAAGCTGTAATTTTTCAGTTTCGACAAAGAGGAAAGTTTTTTATTTTTTTTTTAATGAAGAAAAGCTCATGGACCTGAGAGAGGCTCCTAGACTCGAGAACCTGACTCGACAGTAGCGTCCGACCCAGTTCGGTGAGTTCCACACACACACCTACTGACTTCGAGTCCAACCCGTTTTGCACATCCAGCCCGCCCGAGATTCGACCCGGTTCGACGTTTCCTCCCGCGCGCACCTACTTCCACTTCCTACCCATCAGGAGCTGACCCACGCGCTCGATTCACCTCCAGCCGTTGACCACGCCTGCGCACGTTAACCAGTTGGTCCAAATGGTCTAGAATGGTCCAGTTGACTTGGTTGAGCCGGTTTGACCAGTTTAACCTGGTTTTTGAAGTTTTTGAGCCGGTTCGAGTGGTTTTTGGTTGGTTCGGATTGGTTCAAAGAGTTTGAGGCCTGTTCAAGGGAGCTACTTGCTGGCTTTTGTAATAATTTAGTTGTTTGTTTGTTTTAATGCGAAAACTAGTCCACTTTATTGTTGTTTAATTTATTATGCATGTGATGTATGATATTGATGACGGGCAGAAATGAACGTTACTATAGGCCTTTTATTTAGAATTATGAGGGTTGTTAAGAAGAATATGCGGTGATTATACTAAGAATTCATGAGAAAACGAGCTTGCGTCGATCAACATATAAAATCTCGGCTAACTCACTATTATGCGTTACTTTGCGTCCAATTGTCTATTTTTGTAGCTAACGCAGGAATCGATCACATATGGTGACTCTTGCCATCATAGAGGCATCACATACGTGATTGTATACGCTCAACGCATGGATGTTGCGGCCATTAACCGCATGCGTCCATCGCATAAAGGTTACGGCTACAGAGTATAACCATAATAGAGGGATAACCACAAGGGTGGTGGAATGCAATGATACTTCAGAAACTAAGCATGAACACATACCTTAGGAGTATCACAAGGTGATGCTGGCATTTTACCTACCACGCCATTAGTAGCAGAGATTTAGAGCAGGTCCATCACACTGTTAGCTACAGAATTTCAGAGAATGACCATTAATGTTATCAGCGATCGGGCTCTATAAATAGAAGCCTTAGAGCATAACTTCAAATCATCTGAGCTTCTACCTTCGGGCAGATCCTTATGATCTATACGAAAGCGTGAGAAGATAGTCTTGAGAGTTCTTCATTCCTCCTACCATTCCGAGTGACGATCGGAGCTCCGTCGAAGGTAGATCTCGAGAGAGACTACTCCACCACCCATCCATGGTACCACCGGTAGCCTTAACATACATCTGATGGACGTAAGACATTGCCCACCTAGCCCTCCATATCTCTTCTATCTCTGTATTGTATTACATTGTGGCTTAAGAGATTAATACATTTTGTGATCAATACATTTCTCTACTTCCTTCGATTCCATCTTCATTTTCTTATCATCTTTTACCTTCACTACAAAGACTAAGTAGATTGCTAGAGTATCGCATACTTAATCATGCGACATAGACATATGAAGCAAGTAGCAAACCACCGAGAGGTGTGTGTTGCACGAGTGTTGTGAGAAAATCCTATTAGCTTAATGTGATGCTGTAGCAACACTTGTCCATGAGCTGATCAGCGGTAGCTACAAGAGGGTAAATGGTGGAATGCATCAAGCAAAATAAGCAGTGTTCCTAGATATAGGAATAATGTTATGTCAACTATGTTTATGTGATTACCTTATCTTATGAGCGCATCATTCATCATTTAGGCACACTTGAGAGAGTAATCTAAAGACCAAATCTAGGCTTGAGAGAGTCAGATTGGATCGCATAGGCAAGAATAGAGGCTTAAAGATAAGCTCTGTTTGTTATTACACAGCGCATGCACCCTATAAATAGAATATGGTGGTATGTTATTCATTGCTATCGTGATTCGCTCTAGTAGTGTTTTGTATAAAATAAATTGGAAGTATAAGTTCTAAGCATAAGTGATGCGTTTATGCTTTGATGTGTTTAAGTAATTGTTACGCGTTGGGGCGTCGTTAGATATATGCAGCAGAATGCACACAACTCTTTCTAATGACGTTCAAGTTTTCCTAAACCAGACCCTAGTATAAATCTAATTTAGGTTCCTGGTAAATCTAGGGTCGAACTCAGGGATTCAGTTAATCAAACGCAGACCTTGCGTTGTATCTCTGTAGGGGTTTCCTAAATAAATGTGAGAAATGGGTTATTTACACTAAATTGTTATGTCTGTGCAAGAGATGCAAAAGAGCTGAATAGTTAGTGATGGATCATGTGAGAATGGAGTTCAATGTAAGTGGATGCGTTGATCTAAGATGAATGTACACAACCCAAGATGTGATGTGGATGAGATGAAGTGATTTTCTTATCTTTTGTTGATGTGTTAGACTTCATTCAACATTTCTCAATGCGAATAACATACAAAACCTATCTCTAGAATGCATACGTCTAACACAGAATGCAACAAACACCAGTAAGTCTATTTCTACCTGTACTAGGCATCCTACTTGATGCAGCTTAGTTATTCTTTCGAACATCTAAGTTAAAGAAGCTTTTTACCAATTTTTCAAGTTGGCTTAAGCATTGAAATGAAGTTTGCATAAAGTATTAACGCATTCAACATAAACAAGAGACAAATAGGGGCAAAGTGTGATGGATCAAATATATGAATTGTATAAAGAAACAGAGTCTTTACAAATGCAATATTTAATCAAATGAAATGAAAGCGATAAATAAGACGAAGGAAACTGAGTCAAGCCAAAGAATACAATCTCTTGTATTTCTTTGGCTCAATCTTGTTGTGTACAATCACTTGTATAGGAATTAGACGAAGAGTCTTTCTCAAGATTGGCTTCCTCCGCTCCTTGATCAATGGTGGTGGTGGTTCTCAACCCTTCTTATCGTCTTGACACCACAGCAAAACTTCTAAAAGACTAAGACTATGACTACACTATATAGAGAGTAAGGATCTTGATAAATTCCGAGCTTCTTGATTCTGGAGGGAACTTCATCTATTTATAGGCATTGGTCATATCCACTTGGTGAATGGGTAGTATTAAAGTCCATGCCCTGGTTAGCAGCCTAACTCTCGGGAGCTTTTCAGACGCTGACTGCTGCTTGGAAGCTTTTCAGATGCCGCCTGCTGCAGGTGCCCATGCTTGCAAGTGGTGATATGACATAATCAGCCTGGATCAATGAATCTTCTCTGCGTTGAACTCCCTCTGACGCATGGCCCATGCGTTAGAGCTTTCCCTACTGCACTTGTCTAATGCGTTAGTGTTAATCCTCATATTGAAATCCTACAATACAGTGTGTTAGCACCGCGATATTTAGTAATAAAACTTCTTTTGCATGAGTTTGCTAATTTTTGAATAAATCCATGCGTTTCTTCTAAAAATGAGGAGAATTTATCATTAAAAACCTTAGTTGTTCCAACTTAAGAGCAAAAATAACTTGTATTTCTACAAGTTATCCTATGCGGTCATCTTGTTTATGTATGGGAGCACGTGAGCAAGAATAGAGACTTAGACATAAGGCCTCTCGACACTACCGCATATACATCGCATGCGTCTTTGTCAAGTGTGTAGCATAATCGCATAGCTTGCGTTGGCTAGGGTTACCCTTACGATCAAGCTTAATGATGCAGTGAAGTCATCCTCGCCATTTTATCTATTTTCCCATGCATCTTATTATGCGTTAATCGTTGCCGCATCTCTACCTCTCATAGTCACACTTCCACTGCTTAATCTATAAGTTAGGAGTAGGAGTAGCGCATAGCCTATAACCTTCAATATTCTTTTATTCTTCGCCGCAAACACTTTACTTCATAACATTTAGCTACAAGTCCCTGAGTTCGACCTCGGATCACCCGAGAAACTTGCAATCTCATTATACTTGGCGAGAGAACAAGAAAAATTGTGTTAGGAACGCATGGTCATAAAATGCATATTGCATATCTCTTCGTCCAATGCATGACCAGCGACACATGGAGTGATGGAACACGAGACATACGTAGCGGAATAAGGATCTAATTACACTGTAATTGCTTCTAATTAAAAGGAAAATAGCATGCAAATATAAGAAAAAATAGTAAATTAAAAGGGATATAATACAACCTTTGTAGCTCCCGAAACGCTTCTATCTCCGTCCAAACACAAACCGAACAACTACTAGAGTTGACCTACTATCCTTTGGACTCAGAATCGGGTTGTGGGATCCGTGGATGAAGAAATCAAGAGAGAGAAAGAGATCGAAATAGGAAATGAATTGGTTTTGGGTTGGGTTTATTTTTTAGCCCAATTTAGAAACTATTTCTCTATCGAAATAGAAAGCCCAAATTTATAGAAAAAACCATGCAAAAAAATTGCATGAAACAAATTCATAAAAACCCAACACCTCAAAATCCACTATCTAAGTAGGCTTGATGTCTCCACTATAAGCCAACACCTAACCCACTATTTTCTTAGTGGAATTATCCAACAAAAGTTTGGATTTTCCCACTAACTTTAGTCAAAGGGCAAAATGGTCATTTTGTCAAAGTTAAATTTTGACCGAAAAGTCATTTGACTTTTTATGATTTTTTCCATGTTGACTAATTTTGAACTCCCCAGTATGAATCCGTATTCATTTTCTCAAAATTCAAATCACATTTGAATATAAGGCCTATCAAAGTTTGACTTTTCAAAGTGAAAAGTCAATTCTTTGACTTTTTACATCTTTGACCATTTCTATTATTTCCGAACTTCCGAATATAAACATATTCATATTCTTGATATTTAAATCATATTGAATCATTAAATTTGTATCTCTAAATTAAAAACCGATCACTATATCACATATATTTGTCGGTTTCTTTCTCTTCACCTAATTCGAACAATTCGAATCATTCTATCATATTGTTATAAGTTTATGCCATATGAGCTAGTAGGAGAACCTAATGGACCTATAGATCATGGGCTCCAATGATCCGAGATTAGATGGCTAAACTCTTATAGACGGAGCTAATTGACATTCGTTAACTAACGGGTCATTCCACTATAGTCACGTAGTTACACTCCCCCCACTATAGATATATTTGTGTCCATATGATATAACCATGATTAGTAAGCTAATCCTTCACAGGTTGTTCGTAATCTCGACTAGGTCATAAAAATTGTTTTATCCTCAAGACTACATCTTGTTCCTTAAGTTCCACTGATCTTCTAATGAACAATTGGTTTAAGATCCAATCTATAAACCGAACCCCTCTTGAGCCATGGAGAGGGTGGGCCCCTTGTTCAAGACCTGGATTTAGTACTAAAGGAAACAACCTATCTACTATCCCTATAACGGGTAGGAGTGAATTCCATCTTGTACCCTATGTTTCCAACTATCCACCTGATCTTACCTTTGAAATAGGAGGCTTATTGAGCCAACGATAATGAGCTGCCCTCCCCTATGCAGATCTAAGGATAATTCCAAGTGAACAGGAGTTCATAATTAACTCAGGATTAAGATTAAGTTACCTAGGTCATCAATTAACGAAATAGTCAATTACATAAAATGGTCAATTATATAAAATGGCGTTTAGAACGTAAAAAGTGACTATTTCATGGTTCAGTTTTATGTAAACTCTTTACATATGATACCTCCACTTTCATGTCTCCATATAAACGGTTTAGGATCACATCGTTTGTACTAACTACAAAATGGGCCGCATTCATAGTGTCCCCAGAATAAGGCGCCTAACCTTATTCATATACTATAGACCATTTTGGCTATATATTTGAACTTGATCCACATTTATGTCACTACATAAAGTTCAAACTTAAACTTAATAGCCTCGGATCCTTTGTTTATTAGATTCATGAATATAGAATTTAATTTTACTAAAGATTTTCAATAACGACTTTATTGAACAAGAATATGATATTACAAACTACAAGTTTTAGGACATAAAATCCAACATAGAGAACAAACAATGAATGCATATTTATTTACTCCATTTTCCACCTATCAGATATTGTTTTATTATGTGTGCATAAAGTATGTCATATAGTTTTTTTTTAAAACCCGACCATAGGATAAACATGTGGCATGTATTTGATATATATTATAAGTAGAGATGTCCACGGGGTGGGGTGGGGCCAGGGATGCCATTCCTCACCCCCATCCCCATGAAATTCTCCACGGGGATCGGGGTGGGGATTCCCCACGGGGAATTCACAGGGATCAGGTTTCCCCGTGGAATTTTTTCCCATTACCTTTTTTTTTTTTTTGTAAAAAGCCAATTAATTTAGATCACTAATGTGAGAAAATTTTAATTAAATAATTAACTTTATCACTAAATTGTTTGTTATGGTTAGTTTTATATGATAATTTGAATTTAAAGATAAATTACTCAAATTTTGGCCTAAAAAAGCTAATTAATCTTTTTAGTAGAAAGAAATAAATATAAATCAAATTATTCACATATATAATCTAAATTTAAATATTCAATTTAAACCTATTCATTATCTTTCCCAATAAATAATCAATTTTAAAATTTAAATATAATATTTATATAATAATAATAACATAATATTAGATAACTATACTAAATAAATATGTGGAAGCTAATCGGGGCGGGGATGGGGAATGGTGCGGGGGTGGGGGCAGGGGCAGGGGCGGGGGCGGAGAGCAATGCATTCCTTGTCCCCGTCCCCGTTTAGCTTACGGAGAATTTTTTTCTCCCACTCCCTCTCTAATTCCCTGCCTCGTTCAGGGCAGGGCTCTGTAAGCCCCATGGGAAAATTGGACATCTCTAATTATAAGTGTTATAATGTATTTAGTATGCATGCTAAGTTTTAATATAAGTGCTATATTAAAGCATGTTTGTTTAAGGAAGCATATTATAAATAAATGTTCTAGGGTTATAAATAGTATAATTTATTTTATAATTATTATAAAATAACCTAGACTTTTAAAAATTTATAACTAAGATAAGATGCATGCTCACCTAGGGTTAACTGGTGCAATTCAATCGCCTTTTTTAAAGAGTTAAAATATGTCGATTACTTATAAAACGAGATTTATTTACTTACCCAAGGAGATCTTGTCTAAGGTTGGGGGTACTTAAGTTGATGGTTTACAAAACACCTCCTACCTGGAGATCAAATTGGCGTCAAAGTCGATAACCCTAGTTTTATGAGCATGTGTGAGTGGTGTAAGGTAATAAAATTGGTTTATCACCTAGACACCATAGGTTAATCCTGATATAAGAGTTATACTAGGAAAAATCACCTAGACTTAGGTTGTTTAAAATTAGTTGGTTAATAACCAATTCAATACCCATTTTTATAAAAATAGAATACTTCATTGGGAGATTAATAGTATATAAGATATATTATTTCTAGCTCTCACGTCCCTAAGAGTTCACACCGTGAGATCCATGTTCGACTTCGAGTTACTATTAGCGGAAACCTCTCTTCGAAAAGTATTTGCATGGGTCAATAACAAGGTGAATGGGGGAAGTAGTTCATAGTAAGTGGGTGAAGGGTGTGTGTTAACACGTCCTACGATCTCTTCCATCAGGTCATACCATGAGATTCCTATGTTGCGTCTACTGGTTGGTTTTATGCAACCATTTGCTAGGCGATGGAATGAGCTAAGGTGGATGCATGGTGATTTGTCCTTGCGTTGCTAAGGCTTGCGATAATAAGGTTCATGAGGTTGGTTGCGTTGGTCATAAGGGATGCATTAGTAAGAACCTAGGTGATGGTGAGCTATGCCTTGAGGTGTTGAGTTGAGAACCAAGTCGACCCAAAGGTTGCTATGTGTTAGTGATGTGTTATGCATTGGACATTCGAAGGCATGTGGGCGTATAGGACAAGCTAGAAGTATGCGTTGAAAGAGTGTTGGTCATTATTCTAGTTGAGCACATAGAGCAAAGGTAAGCCATGTGAAAGAGAAGGATATGCGGCCAAAGATGAGCCTTCCGAGCATCTAGCATATGTGAACAAGTTGCATCAATTAGATGCACAAGGAAAGATTGAATGGATGCATGCGCCGACTGATGGTGCCCGGACATAGGAAGGTTACGGAAATTGGATGGGCGCATGTGTGGCTAGATGACCGCATATGAAGTCGGACGAACGCATATGAGGGAGGACGGACGCATTCAAGGTCGTCATCCGAACATGTGGCTTGTTAGGAGGAAATATTAAACCTTAAGCAAATGAGGTGGATGTATAAGAAGACATGAAAAATTGAGGGCTATGCGTTGGTAAAAGGGGAGCAAGACACCTTGGCTTGCACTGATTCAAGATTGCGGTAATAGTGTAAGGAAAAGACACTTGGACATGCGGCCAAGTAGGAGGTATCGGCTTAGAGAAATCTTGGATGCCTATAAATAGGGCCAAGGACTTTAGATAAGAACTCAAATTCTCTTCAAAGGACATAAAGAATAGTGTATTGGGAGGAGACTATGTGTTGATAGCAAGACCATGCATTGGTCAAGAGGTTCCAAGAGGGGAGATGTTGTTGGACAGAAAGGACAGGAAGTGGCATCAACTTGGGACGAGAAGTTCTCCCAGAATACTCGTGCGTTTGGAGTGATTTCATGGCCATCTAAAATCTAGGAGAGTCTAGTTTTTAGGGTAGGGCTGCCGAAGAAGAAGCTCCAAGGAATCGGGCTGGAGAATGAGGAAAAGATAGAGGGGTTGAGTTGTCGGGTAAGCTGGGCCAGTCTTGATTTTTTTATGATTCTGGCCAAAACACGAGAATTTCTGAGCTAATATTTTATGGGAAGCTTCCTGAGACATTTTAGAACATGTTTGCAGAAGGAAGTATCTTAAAATAAATTCTGGAACTATGAGTAATCTAAGCTGATAATTAAATCTGGAATTTAGGGTTCAAAAGGGAACCAAGGAAACCTAAGGAACTTCGGAAAGGAAGGTTCCCAACCAACCAAGGTGAGTGGTTATTGTGTTGTTGTATTGTTGATGTAATTTCTATATATAGGTAAATATATATAGGGGATAATGTTGAATTAGCATGATCAGGGATATATGTTGCTTGTTAAGATATTGCTTGTATGTTTGTATTGAAAACTGAAATTGTACCCGAGATATATAGTTAGCATGCTTGAAAAGGTACTTGGTGGGAAAATATAGTCAGCTTCGGCTGGTGGGAAAATATAGTCGGCTTCGGTCGAAAGAAAATGATAGTCGATGACGACCGGCGGAAAATATAGTCAAGTTACCTAAGCATAGCTAGCAGGAAAATAGTCGATGTGCACATTGGCGGGATAAAAGGGTACAAGGAAAGTTTCCACAGGATTGATACATTACTTTAGTATACGTGTGAAAGTGCTGGGGAAAAGGTATGATCATGCCAAGGATAACCAATGGTAAAGCTGGGAATGTTTGTATTATGTGAGAACCAACGGTCAACCTGGGGTTGATTTTTTTAACCAACGGTTGAGTTGGGAATAATCTAGTGGTTAGGCTGGTAAAATAATATTGAACTTGTGGTAATGCTCTTGTTGACTATGAATTGATTTCCAAAAAAGTATATTTCTGAAATCAAAGTTATTTGTTTATCTAAAGGCACCACTCACTGGGTTTTATAACTCATGTTTTTCATGTTTTATGTTTTACCCTCCCCCCCCCAGGTAGCGGAAAGTAAGGAGTTCCAGGGTGCTGCTAAGGTCAAGGTCTGCCACATGCCACAGTTACACTTCCGGAGGATTTTACAGTTGTTGTAAACTTTGTAGTTAAGTCTTGGAGTTGTATAAACGTTATATTGTTGTAATATAAAATGGGCCTACTTAATCAATTGTTGTTTGTCTCCTTGATTTAAAGTTTACTGACTGGAGTAAAGAGGTTCAGATGGACAGTAGGTATCACAAAAGGGTGGTATCTGCTGTCTCTCACGCCCCTCCTCGTGCTCAAACGTGTAGGCTCGGGGCGGGTTGTGACAAAGACTTACTAAGTGTTAGTAAAGATCTTAACCAAATAAATGGTAGCTAAGTATTATAAGGATAAGAGTAATAGATGTCTCCAATTTGTTTTAACGGAGGAGTGTCCTTCATCCCTTAGTCTCAACGCAAACCGAATAGTTCGAGATGTGTATGACAGATGGGTCAAAGCGAAAGAGAAGGCTCGGGTTTTTATTTTAGCCAGTATATCTGATGTACTGTCTAAGAAACATGAGAGGTTAGTTGCTGCAAGAGAGATCATGGACTCTTTGCAGGGTCTGTTTGGACAACCGTCCACATCTACCATGCATGACGCAATTAAATTTGTTTACAACTGCAGAATGAAGGAAGGAACCTCCGTAAGGGAATATGTTTTGAACATGATGGTTCACTTCAATATTGCAGAAGTGAACAAAGTCGTCACGAATGAGAAGAGTCAAGTTGGATTCATCATGCAGTCTCTTCCAAAGAGTTATTTTAAATTAAAACGAATGCCATGATGAATAAGATAGAGTATAACTTGATGACTCTTCTCAACGAACTCCAGATTTGAATCTTTATTGAAAAATAAAGGTTCGGAGGATGAAGCAAATGTTGTTTTCACTTAAAAGAGGAAACCCCAAAAAAATTCGTCTTCTGGGAGTAAATCTAGCCCTTCTTTCTCCAAGAATAGAGGTATTCAAAAGAAAAAGAAGGAAATTGGGATTTGGAAGGATCCAGCTGCACAAAAAGGCAAAAAGGAAGTTGCTAAAGAAAAATGTTTCCATTGCAACGAAATGGACATTAGAAAAGAAATTACCCTAAATATCTTACCGATAAGAAAGCTGAAGAAAAAAAGACAAGGTAAATTAGATTTACTAGTTATTGAAATATGTGTAGTGGAAAATGAAGGTTCTACCTGGATATTGGATTCATGGGTCACTAATCATGTTTGTTTTTCTTCTCAAGAAACTAGTTCCTAGTAGTAGCTCGAAGAAGATGGGCTTGCTCTCTGGGTTGGATCAGGGGAGCGTATCTTCGCAAAAGCAGTGGGAGCTGTTAAGTTAACTTTTGGAAATAGATATCTGTATTTAGAAAATGTTCTTTATGTGCCTTCTTGTAAAAGAAGTTTGATATATGTTTTCTGTTCGTTAGAACATTTGTACAATGTAATTTTTTGTCATAATGAAGCATTCATTACAAAAATAGGTATACAAATCTGTTCTGCAAACTTAGAAAGTAACTTATATAAGTTAAAACCATCTAAAGTTGAAGCTGTATATAACACAAAAATATTTAAAATAACTGAAACTCAAAGAAAAAAGCAACGCATTTCTCAAAGTACCTATCTTTGGCACTTGAGACTTGGCTACATTAATCTCAATAGGATTGAGAGATTGGCTAAGAGTGGACTCTTAAACAAGTTAAAAGATGTCTCTTTATCACCACGTGAGTCATGTCTTGAAGGAAAAATGACAAAAAGATCTTTTTTTGGAAAAGATCTTTGAGCCAAAGAAACTTTAGAGCTCATGCATTCGGACCTCTATGGATCGATGAATGTTAAAGCACAGGAAAGTTATGAATATTTCATTAGCTTTATAGATGATTATTCAAGGTACGGTTACATTTATCTAATTCATTTTAAGTCTAAAGCTCTTGAAAAGTTCAAAGAATTTAAGATCGAGTTTGAGAACCAATTAGGTAAATCTATTAAGACACTTTGATCAGATCGAGGTGGGGAGTATTTGGACTTGAAATTCTAGGACTATATGATAGAACATAGGATTCAGTCACAACTCTCTACACCGGGAACGCCTCAGTAGAAGGGTGTATCTGAATAGAGAAACAGAATCTTATTGGACATGATTCGGTCCATAATGAGTTATGCTCAGTTGCCTAACATATTCTGGGGGTATGTAGTAGAGACTGCAGGTTACATTTTGAATAACATTCCCTTTAAGAGTGTTTCAGAAATACCTTATGAGTTATGGACAGGACGTAAAGCTAGTTTACGTCATTTTCGGATCTTGGGTTGCCCAACACACATGTTGATGCAAAATCCTAAGAAATTGGAACATCATTCAAAATTATGCCTGTTTGTAGGTTACCCTGAAGGAACAAGAGGTGGTCAGTTTTATGATCCTCATGATGATAAGGTAATTGTATCGACAAACGCCACATTCCTAGAGGAAGACTATATTCGAGTTCATAAACCCCGTAGTAAACTAGTATTGGAAGAGATTTCAAATAGTTCTACAAACGAATCAACAAAAGTTGTTGGTCGGCCTTGCTCTTCAACAAGAGTTGTAGATAGATCAAGGATGTCTAGTCCATCACATCCTACTTAAGAGTTGAGAGAGCCTCGACGTAGTAGGAGGGTTGTGAGATAGCCTGACTGCTATATAGGTTTAACTGAAACCGAAGTCAACATACCTAATGATGGCTTAGAGGATCCATTAACATATAAACAAGTATTGGATGATGTTGATCGAAATCGTTGAATCAAAGCTATTGACCTTGAAATAGAGTCTATGTACTTTAATTCAGTCTGGGAACTTGTATATAAACCTGATGAGGTAAGACCTATCAGTTGTAAGTGGATCTACAAGTATAAAATAGACCATACAAGGAAGGTACAGACCTATAAAGCCTGGTTAGTAGGAAAGGGTTATACCCAGGTTAAAAGGATGGACTATGAAGAAACCTTCTCACCTATTGCTATGATAAAATCAATCAGGATACTCTTGTCCATTTCCACTTTTTATAATCATGAAATTTGGCAAATGGATGTCAAGATTGCCTTTCTAAATGGAGATCTTGAAGAGAGTATTTATATGGTCCAACCAGAAGGGTTCATTGAATAGAGTCAGGAATAAAAAGTTTGCAAACTAAAAAGATCTATTTATGTATTGAAACAGGCATCCAGCTTCTGGAATATAAGATTTGATACTACGGTTAAATCGTATGGCTTTGAACAGAACATCGATGAACCGTATGTATACAAAAAAATCATCAACTACAATGTAGCATTTCTAGTTTTGTATGTAGATGATATCCTACTTATTGGAATGATGAACTAACATTAAAAATTGGCTAGCAACCCAATTTCATATGAAAGATCTGGGAGAGACGTAGTATGTTCTTAGGATTCAAATAGTTCAAAACCGAAAGAAAAAAATGTTAGCCATGTCTCAAACATCTTATATAGATAAGGTGTTGTCGTTTAAGATACAGGATTCTAAAAGAGGTCTTTTACCTTTTAGGAATGGAATCATTTTTCAAAGGAACAATGTCCTAAGACACCTCAAGAAGTTGAAGATATGAGACGGGTTCCCTATGCATCAGCATTCGGAAGTCTAATGTATGAAATGCTAAGTTCGTCCAGACATATGCTTTGGAGTAGAGATTGTCAGTAGCTATCAGTCCAATCTTAGTTTTGAACATTGGACTGCTGTTAAGAATAACCTCAAGTATCCAAGGAGAACAAGGAACTGTTGGGATTGGTTTCCTAATTCTCCCGGAGTTTTATTGTTTTTAATTATACACATTATTTTATGAATAAAATAATTGTTATTTAATTATGGCATTTACTCATATCCAATAAACAAAGCTCCATGGTTATCTTTTTTAAACTTAAGCATGTATATATGATATAAAAGTGGATCATGCCTTAAGTGATAAACCTAGATTGGTCTGTAGTATAAGGATTAAGGTGGGATACCTGATCTTGGTGACACTACGGAAACGGTCCACTTTGTAGAAGTTTGCAAGTGTTGTAAAATATTACAGATGGTAGATCCTAACCATTCATGTGGAAACATGCGAGCGGGGGTGTCCTATACAAAACCGGACCACGAGATGACTAGACTCTATATATAACATCGTTGATACTAGAGACTTATATCTCACTTAAACGACCATAGGTGACACGACCTCAATCCTGAACTTCAACCTTTGAGGGCGGTCTTTTCATTAGTATAGGTGAGAGTAGCCAGATTGCCAACTCAACATGCCTACCTTTTTGGGGACTTGTCTGATTTGGGAGCTGGAACTCAATACACAAGATGGAATTTACTACTTCCTCGAAGCAGGGGTAAGTAGAGAGATTGCTCCCTTAAGGGCTGATTCTGGAGCTTGAACATAGTGGTCACAGTTTCTCTTTGGAAGAGAGGACTCATTCATAGTAGGACTATGACCAATGTTCATTAGAGGATTCAGTGGTACTTAAGGAGTTAGATGTAACTATAGAGACAAAACGATTATTGGTCGAGCTATACTTACGAGCGCTCTGTGAAGGGTTATCGCACTGTTGATTGGTTAAAATGGACACATAATATATTTGTGGTAAGGAGAATTCAGCTATCGGTCTTTAGTGGAGTGCCTGGCAGTTAACGGATGGTAGATCCCATGACTAAAGAGTTTAGTCAGTTATTCACGTTCCGTTGGAGCTTTGAGCTACAGGTCCATAAGATCCCCTTGGTAGCTCAATGGATTGAAGTTGAGGATCAGTTCTTGGTATTGATTTGAAATGTTCAAATTGAAAAGAGATAATTCGATTATATATGATATGATCGATATGATGTATGAGATACATCTAATGGAGGATTAATGTAAATGATATTTACATTAAGTACCATGGAATAGAAAAAGAGCTATGGTTTATATGTTTCATGAGATGAAATATTAAAACTATAGGTTATAAATATATTATGATAAGTTAGTTATCATTTATATTTATAATAATATTAATTATTGGATAATTATCTTTTTTTCTCTTATAACCAATTGAGTGGGAGGTTGTTGGTGGTTTCATGGAAACCGTGGATAAAAGGAAAAATGTTTTCCTAATTTTAGAAAGAAAAACAAGTTTTGCAAAGTTGTTATTTTACTCACGGATGGTTGTCAAGTAAATGAGATTTACTAAGCGACAGCTTGGAGTTAGCTAAACAATCGTGGAGTGTTCTTAGGCGATAGACACTCAGCTAAGCAATGAGCTAAATGATCACATAGTTTTTGTTAGACTATCGCATAGCTTTTCCTAAATGATTGTGCATCGATTTATACGATAGGTTGTTCTATCTCCTACTTGCTCAATCAATTACACAATTGTGGATTCTCCCGTTTTCTGCTTCAAGGCAACTCCACACAAGGCCCACCCTCTGGATTCTCACACCGAGAATACCAAGGTAACCTTCTTGTTGGTGTCATACTCAACTCGACATTATCAAGGTTCTGTGGAGGCCGTTCGTGGGGTTCGGGGTGTTCGTGACCTTGGTGATCGCTTAGTTCGAGTGCGCGGTGTTCGTGTAGTATAGTGGTCATGTTGGACGAACGTTCGTGTATTGCTGTGTTGTTGTGATCGAGCGTTCGTGATCAAAGAACATGAAGATGAGTCTACAAAAGTGTGTTGATTCTTGTCCTTGATCTTTTGTATAGCATGCTGTAATTTCTGTATTTTAGCATAACCGTATGTTTCCATTTGTGATTGTAATTATAAAATTCATATACGATTGTAATTTAGAATGATCCTTCTGTTGCTCATGGATATCCTCGTATTCGATTTTCTTCAATTGGTATCAGAGTCAGGTTGTTCTCATATTCCAAATTTCAATTTTGTTTTGAACTTCTTTTACAGTCTTGGTGGGTTTTTTTTTTCCTACATTTGTGTTTAATTTTTAAGTGCATTTGTGGATGGAGTTGATGAATTTTTTCGGGTTTAATTGCCTTTTGTTTAAAGTTTTCTTCAATTACAAAGTGTTAATTTGTAAGGGCCCCTATTTTTTTGGGCGCAATTAACTTGCAATCGAGTCTATAATTCAAAATGTTTGAGTTAGTCGAGTCATTCGTGATGAAGTTTCGAAGCATGGAGATGTGGTTCTCAACGAGGAAGAATACCAAGAGTTGGTCATATCATGTAGCCCAAGTTAAACGATCGTTGGGATTTATCTAAACGATCGTGTAGATTTTTCTATACGATCATGTAGTATTTACTAAATGATCGTTTAGCTAATGCTAAACGATGGGGTAAATCGTTTACTCTATCGAGTAGCATTGGTTGCCTGATCACGTAGACGCTAGAGGTAGACGATCGTAGTGGGAGCATTTGATGCTCATCCTTTAGTAAAAGGCATGCGCTTGATGATCGTGTAGTTAGCTTGCTTCATCACTTAGTTACTACCTATACGATCGCGCAGTATGCGATACGAAGGTGCTCGCGAAGCGATCGTGTAGATGATGGTGCTTTGCCGCATCATAGTCGTTTAGACGATTCGTAAGGTTGGCATTGTGCGGAGCGCGCTAGGAAATTGCATACCTCGGGCTTCATCACTTAGTAAAAGGTACACGATGGTTGCTAAACGATCGTTTAGCTCTGGGAGCGTTGATAAACAATAGAGCGAAGTATTTGTTCTTTCATGTAAACAATCGCAGGGAGTTTGGTACACGATGGTTGGAGACGTGTTGTTTCGCCCGATGGTTCAAGACACGGTTCGCCTGTTTGAACCGGAGACTCCTTGGTTTTGTAATAGTTAGCTTTATTTTTTTGTGGATTTGAGGCAATTTAACCCGGTTCATCCATATTTGTTTATTATACATGTGATATATGGTTAATATGCCAAAGTGTTTGACGTATAGTTTAAAAACCCACCTTAGGTTGTGCTATTATTCATGCATCATGTATTATAAATGTTATAATCTAGCATGAAGAAATTAAGTGAAAGCATGCGCATGCATCATGAAATATAAGAGTTATGTTTTGCATACAGTGAGCATAATCATGCATCATCCTTTTATTATAAGTGTTATAGTCTAAGGGTGAATGGAAGCATGTTGTGCTTGTTTCATTGTTGTTTTGTATTAGCATTATATAAAAGAAGTAGCAATGAATGAACAATGCATTGAGCATGACTCTTCGGCTGTGTCACACCCCATTCCAGACTACTCTCTGAGTCTGAGAAAGGGCGTGACTGCAGCAGCTATCAACCCTTTTGTTGATACTTAATGCCTAATAACTCTTGCGGAAATAACTCTTGATATCAATGAACAAATTCAACAACCAACTGATTAAGTCAAGGAGGCTGGTTATTACATAATATGAACATCCCTAGCTTTACCACTGGTTATCCATGGCATGATCACACCTTTTCCCCAGCTTTTTCACACGTATACTAAAGCAATGTATCAACAATTCCTGTGGAAACTTTCCTTGTACCCTATTATCCCATGAATATGCACATCGACTATTTTCCCGCTAGCTATGCTTAGGTAACTTGACTATATTTCCCGCCGATCGTCACCGACTATCATTTTCCGTCGATTAAAGTCGACTATATTTTCCCGCCAGCTGAAGCCAACTATATTTTCCCGCCAAGTACCTTTTCAAGCATGCTAACTATATATCCCGACAATCTTACAAACAATATCTTAACAAGCATAGTAACAAGATAAACATAAATCCCTGATCATGTCAATTTAACATTATTCCCTATATATATTTACCCATACATAGAAATTACATCAACAATACAACAACACAATAACCACTCACCTTGGTTGGTTAGGAACCTTCCTTTCCGAAGTTCCTTAGGTTTCCTTGGTTCCCCTTTGAACCCTAAATTCCATATTCAATTATCAGCTTAGATTACTCATAGTTCAAGAATTTATTTTAAGATACTTCCTTCTGCAAACATGTTCTAAAATGTCTCATGAAGCTTACCATAAAATATTAGCTCATACATTCTCGTGGTTTGGCCGGGATCATCAAAATATCAAGACTGGCCCAGCTTACCCGACAGCTCAACCCCTCTGTATTTTCCTCATTTTCCAGCTCGATTCCTTAAGCTTCTTCTCCGGCAGCCCTGACCTAAAAACTAGAATCTCCTAGCTTTCAGATGGCTTTAGAATCACTCCAAACGCACAAGTATTCTGGGAGAACTTCTTGTCCCAAGTTGATGCTACTTCCTGTCCTTTCTGTCCGACAACATCTCCCCTCTTAGAACCTCTTGACCAATGCATGGTCTTGCTATCAACCCATAGTCTCCTCCCTATACACTCTTATTTATGTCTTTTGAAGAGAATATGAGTTCTCATATGAAGTCTTTGGCCCTATTTATAGGCATCGAAGATTGCTTTAAGGCCGACACCTCCTACTTGGCCGCATGTCCAAGTATCTTTTCCTTACACTATCAACGCAATCTTGCGTCAGCGCAACCCGAGGTGTCTTGCTTCCCTTTTACCAACGCATAGCCCTCAATCTTGCATGTCTTCTTATGCATCCACTTTTTTTGCTTAAGGCTTAATATTTCTTCCCAACAAGCCACATGTCTGGATGACATTCTTCATATGCGTTCATCCTTCATATGCATTCATCCTTCCTATGTGTTCATCCTACTTCATATGCATTCAACCAGGATAATGACCAACACTCCTTCAATGCATACTACTAGCCTTGTCCTATGCGCCCACATGCCCTCGGATGTCCAATGCGTAACACATCACTAATGCATAGAACATCACCAACGCATAGCACATCACCAATGCATAGTGCATCCCCAACGCATAGCACATCACCAACGCATAGCACATCCTCAATGCATAGCACATCACCAACGCATAGCACATCACCAACGCATAGTGCATCACCAATGCATAGTGCATCACCAACGCATAGCACGTCACCAATGTATAGCAACTTTTGGGTTGACTTGGTTCTCAACTTAACACCTCAAGGCATAGCTCACCATCGCCTCGGTTCTTGCTAACATTTCTCTTATGACCAACGCAACCCGCCTCATTAACCTTGTTACTGCAAGCCTTAACAACACAAGGACAATCATCATGCGTCCACCTTAGCTCGTTCCATCACATAGCTCATACCTTAGCAAGGCCGCCGCATCCATCGTATCCATCGCATCCATCACTGCATGGCATTGCATCCATCATATCCATCATATCCATCGCATCCATCACTGCATGCCATCACATATTACCAACGCATTCCTTCGGCTGCATACGCGCATACCATCGGCCGCATCCCTTCAACTGCATACCATAGGCCACATCACTACATGCCCTCGCATCACCGCATACCTTTGCACCGCATGCCCTCGCATCACCGCATGCCTTCGACTGCACAATGCATAGCACCGTCCCATGTCATCAACGCATAGTACCGCCGCATGTCATCAACGCATAGCATTGCCGCATAGCATCACCGTGTGACACCAACGCATAGTGCCACCGTATACCATCGACGCATACCCCCATCACTGCATGCCATCCATCGCCGCATGCTACCAACGCAACCCTTTGGCCACAAACCATCGGCCGCATACTGTCGTGTCCAACGCATCCATCGCGTCTGCCTCCATCGTTGCATGCCTCTATCCATCGCATCAAATGCATCCATCGCGTCCAACGTCCAACGCCCTTGGATGCACAACTTGAGGCTGCCGTATGCGTTGTTCTAACATCTTCAGGACATTTTGTACTGCATACACTACTAACCTCCCAAATAACCTCTCAAAGTCTAATGGCCAATGCATGGCACCACATCAACGCATAGTCCAACACTTGAAATTTTTCTCCTTGGCTTCCAACGCATGGTTACTCTTGACAATGCCTCTTGCCAATACTTCTGCCAATCATGCGTCCAACCTTACAAACACATGGTTGCCCTTTCAACTAATGCGTTAATGTCTCCTAACTCTTAACGCATGGCTCCTTTTGACCTTACACTTAGCCAAATTTCATCAATTAAAGCTTAACTCACAACTACTCAAGGAAAATCTATTCAACACTTAGAAATTTCCTTCTCTTCAACATAGGATTTAACTTCCACTTAGTTAATTCCCTTAATTATTTACTTAAGTGGGGAAAATGGAAATTCGGGTTTCACATTTACTTGCCCCTTAAGAAAATTTCTTCCTCAAAATTTACTCGAACTAACTTTGGTTTAAGGTTCCACAACAACCACTGTTGTAACTTCTTATAACCTCGTCTATTTCCACGCTTCCACTACTCTACTCTAATATCAACTCCTTAGTTTGTTCAACAATACCTCACCTAGCCATCTCTAAGCTAGGTGTTGAACCAACTATCTTCAACATAATCATTTCTATCTCAAATACTAAATGAGAATAACTTAAATTCATACTTACCTTCCTCGGTAGATCTTCAGGTAGTGTTGTGAGTTCCAGCTCCGGTTGCCTGCTAGGTCATGCCATTTCTGCCATTCCTCTTAGTCTACCTTGACTAATTCTTAGGTTTCTTCTTCTTCATTTTTTTTTTTTTGAAACCTTTATTCTACAACACTTCCCTCTGGTTTTACTTAACCTAAATCCTCAGGTTTTCTAACTCAAACCCTCTGGTTTCCAAGAACATATACTTTGATACTAAACTAGTATCAACTTTTTCCAACTCAGAGTGAGTCTGTCCAAAAAAGCTCTTAAGAAGCGGAGTTTCACTCGAAAAAAAGGTATCTAATGAATTATGAGTTCAATACATCTTATTTAGCAGAAGGATCTAAAAGCTTTCCAATGTGTTGCGGGTCCTTCGGCCGTGAGAGTAACCCTTCAACTTGTCCCGAAACTTATACTTTGATACTAAACTGGTATAAACTAATTCCTCAATCTTCCCAGAAACTTATGCTCTAATACCAAGTTGTCACACCCCATCCCAAACTACCCTCTGAGTCTGAGAAAGGGTGTGACTGCAGCAGTTATCAACCCTTTTATTGATACTTACTGCCTAATAACTCTTGCGAAAATAACTCTGATACCAATGAACAAATTCAACAACCAGCTGATTAAGTCAAGGAGGCAAACAAAAACGGATTAAGTAGGCCCATTTTATTACAATCACGTAACATTTATACAACTTCAAGACTTAGCTACAAGTTTACAAGAACAATTATAAAACCCTCCGGAAGTGTAACTGTGGCATGTGGTAGACTTTTATCTTAGCAGCACCCTGAAACTCCTCACCTTTTGCTACTTGGGGAGGAGAGGGGGTATAAAACATGGTGCCTTTAGATAAACAAATAACTTTGACTACAGAAATATACTTTTTGGAAATCAAAGCATAGTCAACAAGAACATTACCACAAGTTCACAATTATTTCTCCAGCCAGACCGCTGGATTAACCCCAGCTCAACTGCTGGTTAAAAAAACAATCAACCCCATCTTGACCATTGGTTATTACATAATATGAACATCCCTAGCTTTACCACTGGTTATCCCTGACATGATCATACCTTTTCCCCAACTTTTTCACACGTATACTAAAGCAATGTATCAACAATTCCTGTGGAAACTTTTCTTGTACCCTATTATCCCGCCAATATGCACATCGACTATTTTCCCGCTAGCTATGCTTAGGTAACTTGACTATATTTTCTGCTGGTCGTCACCGACTATCATTTCCCTCCGACTGAAATCGATTATATTTTCCCACCAAGTACCTTTTCAAGCATGCTAACTATATATCCCGGGTACAATTTTAGTTTCCAAAACAAACATACAAACAATATCTTAACTAGCATAGTAACAAGATAAACATATATCCCTGACAATGCCAATTTAACATTATTCCCTATATATATTTATCCATATATAGAAATTACATCAACAATACAACAACATAATAACCACTCACTGGGCTTTATAGCTCATGTTTTCCATGTTTTATGTTTTACCCCTCCCCCCCCCTCTCCAGGTAGCGAAAGGTGAGGAGTTCCAAGCTACTGCTACAAAATCTGCCACATGCCACAGTTACACTTCCGGAGGGTTTTACAGTTGTTCTTGTAAGCTTGTAGCTAAGTCTTGGAGTTGTATAAACGTTACGTTGTTGTAATAAAATGGGCCTATTTAATCCGTTGTTGTTTGCCTCCTTGACTTAATCAGTTGGTTGAATTTGTTCATTGGTATCAGAGTTATTTCTGCAAGAGTTATTAGGTAGTAAATATCAACAAAAGGGTTGATAGCTGCTGTAGTCACGCCCTTTCTCAGACTTAGAGGTAGTCTGGGATGGGGTGTGACAAGTTGTTTATAATCGTTATGAATGCCTTGCATGTTTTAGCTTTGTATTGTGGTTTTGGTTTTTTCCGTTTATAAGTATTATAAAGAAAATTAGACCTAAAATCAATAAAAAAGAGTTGCTTGCGGACTTAGGGTGAACTCAAGTTTTTTAAAAGGGTTTTAAAATTGAATTGAGTTAGACATAAGTTCAAATGGTTCTAAAGAGTTTAGTAACCTAGATTAATCTTTTAAAATCTGTTTAATAGGATTAAATTGATTGACATAAAAGATTAAACTTGTTTTGAATCTATCTATAAGGGACCTTTTTGTCTAAGGCGGGTTCTGTCTAGGCTAGGATTCTTAAGCTGACGAAAACGGAACACTCATACCTGGGAAACTACCTAGAAAGGTGAATTAGATAGATTTTCTACAAGCATGCGATCTTTGGTCAAAGACTCCGTTAAAGAGTTTAATGGATGATGATCACAAGTTGTTTAACTATCCAAGGTAAAAATTACTTTTAGGCAAACCTAAAAGTTACTTAGTTAAAATCCTTAGTTGTGTTTTTTCTATGTAAACTAAACCCTAGGTTATAAAATACTTAGTGGGAGGAAGAGATGTATCTGATATATCTATGATTCCATTCACGTTTCTCCTTGTATGTTCACACCGTGAGATCATGCTTGGCCTCGTGGTGCCTTGGGAGCATCCCTCTTCTTCGAATGGTGTTTGCATGGTCAATATCAAAGTGGACGGAGAGAGTGTTTATAGTAAGTGGGTGAAAGGTGTGTGTCAACACATCCTATGGTCTTTATCATTGGTTCACACCATGAGATCAATCTATATTCCCTCGTGGCGCCCTGGGAGCGTCCCCCTTCGGATGGGTTTTGTGCAATTGGTTAAGATCAAGGTGATCTCAAGAAATGGATAAGGTCACTTTAGGTTTTGCCCAATCAGAATTTTTCCCTTCGGATTGCCTGCCTGGGGTAGATCTCTAGGCCTAAAATGGCGGGTCACACTTACTGGAGATTGTTAAGTAAGTTAATGATCTCTTGGCCAAATCAATGATGGCTAGTTGTTATAGGAGCAATAGTTGTTCTAGTATTAATGACTGGTTGAGAACTTCTCAATTCAAAGGAGGGATAATTGACCTCTCTTTGACGTCTTTTGTCTTAAACCTTTAAAGCGTCATTATGAAACTAGATGTTACACGGGTTCATATTAGTTTTGTTAAAACCTTATTGGATATTGTTTGTTTTACAACGGGTATTTGCTTAAAACCTAGCATAGGTCAATATGTTTTTCTTTTCAGCAACTCGTTAGTATTTCCATTTAGTACTTTTAATATGACCGAATACATACAGTGGAAAGAATCGTGTGAAATGTATTTCGTGGCAAAAAACCTCGAATTTGTTATGGTTGAGGAATGTCCTTAAGTCTCGACCCTTGATGCACCGCAAAGTGTTCGCAATGCATATGAGGTGTGGATGAAAGCTATGTCATTGGCCAGATTTCACGTTTTGGCTAACATACCTGATGTTTTGGCCAAAAGGGTTGGGAACATGATCATTGCACACGAGATCATAGACTCATTGCAATAATCATAGACTCATTGCAATATTTGTTTGAACGCCAGTTCTTACTTTTTGAGCATAAAGGGATAGATGACAAAACCAGCAGTGTTAGTTGTTATGGCACTGATCCCACTACTCTACAAAAGAGGAGGAAAGATAGTAAATCTAATTTATTGTTCTTAGAGACATGTGTGATAGGGAGTGATGATTCTGCCTGGATCTTAGATTCGGGTGCTACCAACCATGTCAGTTCCTCTTACCAAGGATTCAGTTCCTGGAAAACGTTGCCACTAGGAGAGATGACTTTACGAGTCGGTACTGGCGAGGTTGTTTTAGCTGTTGTTGTAGGTAGGTTGAAGTTATTTGTTGACAAGAAACGTTATCTGTTACTGGATAATGTTTTCATAGTTCCTCAAATTAAGAAGAACTTGATCTCGGTTTCTTGTCTCATTGAACAAGGGTATACAGTCTTCTTTTCTGAGGATAAAGTGTTTATTTTCAAGAATGGAATGGAGATTGGTTATGGTTCAATGGAAAGTAACTTATATGTACTAAGGTCGTTAGCCATAAAAGCCTTGTTTAACACTGAAATGTTCAGTACGACAACAACAATTAAAAGACCAAAGGTTTCTCCTAAGAAAAATGCCCATCCTTAGCATCTAAGGTTAGGTCACATCAATCTCAATAAGATTGAGAAGTTGGTGAAAAATGGACTTCTAAAGAGTTTAGAAGAAAACTCATTGTCAGTGTGTGAATCATGCCTCAAAGTCAAGATGACCAAACGACCTTTTACTGGAAAAGGTTACAGAGCCAAGGAAGCCTTGGAGCTTGTACATTTACACCTTTGTGGCCCGATGAATGTTAGAGCTCGAGGTGGGCATGAATATTTCATCTCTTTCATAGATGATTATTCAAGATACGGGTATCTCTACCTAATGCAACGTAAGTCTGAAGCCCTTGACATGTTCAAGGAGTATAAGGCTAAAGTTGAAAACTTGTTAGGTAAGAAGATAAAAACACTACGATCCGATCGTGGTGGAGAGTATATGGACCTCCAATTTTAGAACTATATGATAATGATAGAACATGAGATTGCATCCCAACTCTCAGCCCCTGGTACACCTCAACAGAATGGTGTATTAGAAAGAAGAAACAGAACCTTGTTGGATATGGTTCGGTCTATGATGAATTATGCTTATCTTCCAGACTCGTTTTGGGGTTTCGCAGTGGAGATTGCATGTTATATCCTAAACAATGTTCCCTCGAAAAGTGTTTCTGAAAAACCTTTTGAGTTGTGGAGAGGTCGTAAAAGTAGTTTACACTACTTCAGGATTTAGGATTGCGTGGCACATGTGCTAGTGACTAACTCAAAGAAGTTGGAACCGCGTTCGAAGGTTTGCTTCTTTGTAGGCTACCCCAAGGAAATGAGAGGTGGATACTTCTATGATCTGAGTGAGAACAAAGTGTTTGTTTCTACAAATGCTATCTTCTTGGAAGAAGACTACATCAGGGATCATAAGCCACGGAGTAAGCTCGTTTTGCGTGAGATTTCTAGTGAGACTGAGACTACTGAGGATTCAATAAGAGTTGTTAAACAGGTCGATAGATCAATAAGAGTTGTTGAGGTCGGAAAATCTAGTCAACCAGCTCAAGAGTTGAGACTACCTCGACGTAGTGGGAAGGTTATGAACCCACCAGATTGCTACATGGGTTTGACTGAAGCCCAAAACATCATTTCGAATGATGAGATCGAGAATCCGTTGTCTTTTAAGAAAGCAATAGAGGATGTTGACAAGGATGAATGGGTTAAAGTCATGAACAAGAAAGTGGAGTCTGTGTACCTCAATAACGTCTGGGAGCTTGGTGATCCACCTGATGGGGTAAGAGCTATTGGGTGTAAGTGGATCTATAAGCGAAAGAGAGGTATAGATGGAAAAGTGCAAACCTTTAAGGCTCGACTCGTGGCATAGGGTTATACCCAGGTTAAGGGAGTTGACTATGAGGAAACTTTCTCATCTGTAGTCATGCTTAAGTCTATCCGGATACTCCTGTCCATAGCCACATTTTATGATTATGAAATATGGCAAATGGATGTCAAGACTATCTTTCTTAATGGTAATCTTGAGGAGACCATCTATATGACTCAACCAGAGGGGTTCATAGTTCCAGATCAAGAGCAAAAAGTTCGCAAGCTTCATAGGTCCATTTATGGGCTGAAACAAGCATCTAGATCATGAATCATCAGATTTGACATTGCGGTCAAGTCGTTTGGCTTTGATCATAACATTGATGAGCCTTATGTTTACAAGAAAATCATCAACAGCTCAATAGCTTTCCTGGTACTGCATGTGGATGATATTTTACTCACTAGGAATGATATAGGGTATCTCAAAGAAATGGCTAGATGCCCAGTTCCAAATGAAAGATTTGGGTGAGGCACAGTACGTTCTAGGGATTCAGATCATTCGGGATCGTAAGAACAAACGGTTAGCCCTGTCTCAGGCATCGTACATCGATTAAATGTTAACCAGGTACAAGATCTAGGATTCCAAGAGGGGTTTATTACCTTTCAGGCATGGAATCGTTTTGTTTAAGGATCAGTGTCCTAAGATACCTCAAGAAGTTGAGGAGGTGAGACGGATTCCCTACGCTTCAGCTATAGGAAGCTTAATGTATGCAATGTTGTGTACCAGACCCAACATTTGCTATGTAGTAGGCATTGTCAGTCAGTATCAGTTCAATCCAGGATTTGATCACTGGACGACAGTCAGGATGATCCTCAAGTATCTTCAGAGAACAAGGGACTACATGCTCGTATATGGAGATAAGAATATGAACCTTACAGGATACATGGACTCTAACTTTCAAATTGATAGAGATTCTTACAAATCGACATCCCGGATCAGTGTTCACTCTGAATACAGGGGTTGTAATATGGCGAAGCATCAAGCAAGGATGCATCATGGACTCCACTATGGAAGCTGAATACGTAGCCACTTGTGAAGCAGCTAAGAAGGCTGTTTGGCTTAGGAAATTCCTTTCCAATTTGGAAGTTGTTCCAAATATGGATTTGCCTATCACTCTTTATTGTGATAACAACGAGGTGTGGCAAATTCAAAGAAGCCTCGGAGTAGTAGTCGAGGTAAGCATATCGAAAAAAAATACCACTTGATTAGGGAGATTGTGCATCGCAGTGATGTGATAGTCACAAAGATCGCGTAGAAGCACAACGTTGCTGATCTCTTTACAAAATTTCTCACAGCTAAAGTTTTCGAAGGTCACCAGGAAAGTCTAGGTCTACGAGACATGCGACATCTTGTTTAGGACAAGTGGGAGATTATATTGGGGTATGCCCTAGTTTATTGTATATTGTACATGTTTTATATTGTATTGTACATTAGTCTCCCAAGGCATTAGGAAAAGTGGGAGATTGTTGGAATTGATGTCCTAATTCTCCCGGAGTCTCGTTGTTTGTAATTATACACATTGTTTAATGAATAAAATAATTTTTATTTCATTCTGGCATTTACTCATATCCAATAAACAAAACTTCATGGTTATCTTATGTAAATTTAAGTATGTATATGTGATATACAAGTGGATCATGCCTTAAGTGATAACAGGTCTGTAGTACAAAAATTAAGGTGGATACCTGATCCTAGTAGCACTATGGATACGATCAGCTTTGTAGAGGTTTGCAAGTATTGTAAACTACTACAGATGGTAGATCCTGACCATTCATGTGGAGACATGCGAGTGGGGGTGTCCTATACAAAGAGTTTGTATAAGACCGGACCACGAGATGACTAGACTCTGTATATAACGCCGTTGATACTGGAGACTTACATCTCACTTAAACAACCATAGGGACACGACCTTAATCTTGAGTGTTTTGGAAACTTCTGCCTTTGAGGGCGGTCCTTTGATTAGTACGGGTGAAAGTGACCAGATTGCCAACTCAACATGCCTACCTTTTTGGGGATTTGTCTGATTTGGGAGCTGGAAACTTAATACACAAGATAGAATTTACTTCTTCCTGAAGCAGGGGTAAGTAGAGATATTGCTCTCTTAATGGCTGATTCCGGGGCATGAACATAGTGGCCACAACTTCTCTTTGAAAGAGAGAACTCAGTCATAGTAGGACTATGACTTATGTTCATTAGAGGTTTCGGTGGCAATTAAGGAGTTAGATGTAACTATAAGGGCATAATGGTTATTGGCCGAGCTGTACTTACAAGCGATCTGTGAAGGGTTGTCACACTATTGATTGGTTAAAATGGACACACAATATATCTGTAGTAAGGAGAGTTCAACTATCGGTCTTTAGTGGAGTGCCTAACAGTTAATGGATGATGGATCCCGTGACTAAAGAGTTTAGTTAATTATTCACGTACAGTTGAAGCTTTGAGCTACAGGTTCATAAGGTCCTTGTGGTAGCTCAATGGATTCAAGTTGAGGATCAGTTCTTAGTGTTGATTTGAAATGTTCAAATTGACAAGAGGTAATTCAATTATATATGATATGATCGGTATGATGTATGAGATACATCTAATAGAGGATTAATGTAAATGATATTTACATTAAGTACCATGGAATAGAAAAAGAGCTATGGTTTACATGTTTCATGAGATGAAATATTAAAACTATAGGTTATAAATATATTATGGTAAGTTATTTATTATTTATATTTATAATAATATTAATTATTGGATAATTATCTCTTTTTCCCTAATAACCAATTGAATGGAAGGTTGTTTGTGAACCCTGAATCCTAATTTCTCTACTTGAGTATGTTCCCTATTGAGATTAGTGTGATGAGTAGGTTGATGTGGAAACTAGTGTGGAATGGTAGAGAAAAGAATGGAAATTAAAAGAAAAGAAGAAATTTGGAAGGTTGACTTTTAGGGAAAATTTGGAAAAAATTTGGCTAAGTATAGAAATTGGTGGGTTGATGCGTCGGAAGAGTGGTTGGGGATGGCATACGGCTGAAGGGAGAAAAATAGAGATGATGCATTGGAAGGCACACAAGTAGAGGAGGCATGCATGGAAAGGCAGCCCATGCATCGAGCAGCCTCGACTAGTGGCCATGCAATGCGTCAGCAGCCTCGGCCAGCGCCCATGCAATGCGTCAAGCAGCCTCGGCCAGCGCCCACTCTATGCGTCGAGCAGACTCGGCCAAACGTCCTACCAATGCGTCGAGCGGACACACCCATGTATTGAGCACACTGCCAAGCGGCCACGCCCGTGCGTTGAGCGCACTGCCGAGTGGCCATGCTCATGCGCTGAGAGCCATGCTGTGCGTCGAGGTGCCTTGCCATGCAGCCAAGCGCGTAGCCCATGCCATGCAGCCATGCAGGCGAGCGAGCGAGTGATGACAAGCATACGCCGCACGCCTATGTGTTGAATTAGCACGCCCATGCGCCTAAGCACCCGGCCAAGCATCAAGGTGTCGCGCGCAACCCATGCGGCCAAGCACGCTTATGCGTCGAGCGGCCAGCCCATGCCAAGCAAGCCGTGCGAGTGAGCCATGCGTCAAGGATGGACAGTTGCTATGCGTTGGTGATGGTTAGCTCCTTGAGATGGCTAAGTTGAATTGTAATGATAGTGAATTGGCTTGCTATACATTGAGTAGAGGTTATGCATTGTTTATGAACTAGACGTTGAGCATCCAAGAGTTGGACGCATACAAGGGTGAGGTCACATAGAAAACGTCATCAAAACCATGTGTCTTCTTGGGAGGAAAGCCTTAAGCCTTAAGAATTTGAGGTGGTGGCATCTGACTGGAAGCTCATGCATTGGCTACACAAGAGGAAGACACTTAGCTTGTGATGATCACAACATTGTGTTGATGAGGTGAGAAAGAGACATTTGGCCATGCAGCCAAGTAGGTGGTGTCAACTCTGGAGAAGGTTTGGATGCCTATAAATAGAGCCATGAGACTTCATTTTTAGATCACAATTTAGAAATACCGTAAAAAGAGTGGGAGAGTGGAGCAAACCTTATGTTGGAGCCAAATCCATGCGTTAGTCATAGAGGACGGATTGGACAATGAGGTCTGAATAGAACGCATCAACTTGGGATGAGAAGTTCTCCCAATTTACTCATGAGCTTGGAGTGATTTCAAAGCCACCTGAAAGATCTGAAAGTCTAGTTTTTAGATTAGGGCTGCGGAAGAAAATCTTAAAGGGATCGGTCTAGAAACTGAGAAGAAGACAAAAGGGTCAGGTTGTCAAACCAGTCTGAAAGATTCTCTGATTCCGGCCAAACCACAAGGATTTCTAAGCTAAAATTTTAGGGTAAGCTTCCTGAGACATTTTAGAATATATTTGTAGAAGGAAGCATATCAAAATAAGATTTATAACTGTGAGTAATTTGAGCTGTAAGTTGAATCTGAATTCTAGGGGTGAAAAGGGAGCCCGAGGTAGAAAAGGGAGCTACTAAAGTGAAAAGCTCCTAAGCAATCAAGGTGAGTGGCTAAAACGTTTTGACTAAAACATTTGCTTAAAATTTTTTATTACAACGTGTTATAGAAAGCATGTTTTAAAGAAGATTATTCTCATGCCAACTAGTTTTACAAAGTAATTTCCAAACAAACCATGAGTTATGTTTTAAACGCATGCATGTATGAGAAATTCTTGAAAAGCGAGTTATATGTGTTAAATATACTCAGCATGCGTTAGTACCTTTAAAGCCATGTGTGTTATACTATACATGCTTTAAAGAGAAAGTCCTTAAAACGCGATACCGAAGGACATTTGAGAAGGTATCCGCCCAACTAGATACTGAAGGAAATTTGAGAAGATATCTATTGGTACTGAAGGACGTTTGAGAAGGTATCTGAGCAGAAGTACCTAAGGTATGACGGTATTTAGTATGGCCATGTGCACGTAGGTAGAGTCAGAGATTGAGCAAAAGGGTTCTCTCTTGACTAGTAGTTGGTGTTGGGATTGTTTTACTCATAGTAGAGTTATTCTCAACTGAGAAACAGTTTTACTGTTTTATGATTAAATCAGCTTTATATGGTTTATGCTTAGAAAAGGTTTATACTGCAGTACAAGTACTGTAGAAGCTTATATTTCAGTTACACTCTTTATTGAGATTTTACATGAGAATCAATTATCTTTCTTAAGTCACTCACTAGGCGCAAGCTCACCCCATTTTCAAATTCTCTCCCTCTCCCCCCCCTCCAGGTAGCGGTCAAATCCTCTGAAGATAGCTCTGCATCTACTCTGTCATTAAAGGAATAAAAGATTTGTAACCCGTCAGTTTAGATGGTTACTGTTAATATTGTACATGTTACTGTTGTTCATATAGGGACTAGGGTTTTGGGGTTTTGGGACTTGTGAATCTAGTATTGTAATGACTTTAAATATGTTATAATAAATTTTGGGCCTAAAGATATTCCACTGTATATGAGTTTTATATTGTATCAGAGTTATTCCGCAACAGTTAGTAGGCAGTAAGTGTCAGCCACATGGTTGATAACTACTGCAGTCACGCCCTTTCCTAGGCTAAGAGGGTGGTCTGGGGCGGGGTGCGACATTGTTGGTGGTTTCATAGAAACCGTGAGATAAAAGAAAAAATGTTTTCCTAATTTTAGAAAGAAAAACAAGTTTTGCAAGGTTGTTATTTTACTCATGGATAGTGTCAAGTAAATGAGATTTACTAAGCGACAGCTTGGAGTTAGCTAAACGATCGTGGAGTGTTCTTAGGCGATAGACACTTAGCTAAGCGATGAGCTAAATGATCGCATAGTTTTTGCTAGATTATCGCATAGCTTTTCCTAAACGATTGGGCATTGACCTATACGATAGGTTGTTCCATCTCCCACTTGCTCAATCATTTACACGATTGTGGATTCTCCCGTTTTCTGCCTCAAACCAAGTTCACACAGAGTCCACCTTCTGGATTCTCACACCGAGAATACCAAGGTAACCTTCTTGTTAGTGTCATACTTAAATTGACACTGTCGAGGTTCTATAGAGGTCGTTCGTGATGTTCGGGGTGTTCGTGACCCTGGCGATCGCTGCGGTATTCGTACCTATAGCGGTCGTGTTGGACGAACGTTTGTGTGTTGTTGTGTTGTTTTGATCAAGCGTTTATGATCAAAGAACGTGAAGATAAGTCTACAAAAGTATGTTGATTCTTGTCCTTGATCTTTTGTATAGCATGCTGTAATTTCTATATTTTAGCATAACCGTATGTTTTCGTTTGTGATTGTAATTGTAAAGTTCATATACGATTGTAATTTGGAATGATCCTTTCACTGCTCATGGAGATCCTCGTATTCAATTTCCTTCAGGAACTACGTGTTCGTATATGGAAATAAGGATTTGATCCTTACAGGATATACTGACTACGATTTTTCAGACCGAAATAGACTCTAGGGGATCTACTTCGGGATTGGTGTTCATTCTAAATGGAGAAGCAGTAGTATAAAGAAGTATTAAGTAAAGTTGCGTTATAGACTCCATAATGGAAGCAGAGTATGTTGCTGCATGTGAAGCAACCAAGGAAGCAATATGGCTTAGTAAGTTCCTAAATGATCTGGAAGTTGTTCCTAAATAATCACTGTTACATATTAGCATCGTTTACGGTTAACACTGATTAATTTCACTTCTTGATGACCTAGATAACTTGATATGAATCCTGAGCTGTCTATGAACTCCTATTTATTCGAGATTGTCCCTTGATCTGCATAAATGAGGGTAAGCTCAACAGAACTACTCAATATGTCTCCCATTTTAGAGATAAAAATGGGTAGATAGCTGGGGACATAAAATTTGCATGATCTACCTATTTTAGGGATAGTAGAAAGGTTGTTCTCTTAAGGGTTGATCTCAGGTCTTTAACAAGGGGCCCCATTCTCTCGTTAGTCTGAGAGGGAATGGATTTAGTGATTAAGATCCTAAATCAGTTATTCATTAAAGGGACAGTGGTACTTAAAGAGAAAAGATGTAACTTAGGGGTAAAATGGTAATTGATCTAGTGAGGTTACAAACAACCTGTGAAGAATCAACTTATCGATGACGGTTATATCAAATGGACACATAGTATATCTATAGTGAGAGGGGTGCAACTACAGGCTAGAGTGGATAGTCCTGTTAGTTAAACGAATGTTGACTAACTAGGTTAAAGAGTTTGACCGGTTAATCTCGGATCATTAGAGCCCATGATCTATAGGTCCATCGGGTCTCCTTTCTAGCTCAATACGGACAAAATTGAAGAACTAGGTCAAGTAAGAATTTGAAATGTTCAAATTCGGGCTTCAGGAAAAATTATATTTTATATGAGATATAATTTATAATTAAATAATTTATTTATTGATTAATTATTTTTTAGAGTATTCTTGAACATTACATGAAAGTGTTTTTAAACTTGATTAATGTGATTAATCAAAGTCAGGTGTCAAAAACAATTTAATATGTGATATTAAATTTGCTTTAAAATATTTTCTAAATTATGAAAATGTTTTTCATAAAAGATTGATTTATTTTTTTTTTTTAAATTAGTTAGTGGAAAAATCTAATGATTGGATTTTCCCACTAACTAGTGAACTTTGAAGTGGCACTTCCAAAGCTTAACACCTAAAGATTACATGCTAGTGGAGTTTGAGGTGGAAAACATGCAAGATAGGATTTTGCATGTCATTTCTCTTTAAATAGTTTGGTTTTTGAAATGTGTAAGAACTAATGCTTATTTAACTTTTCAATTTACTCTTCCACCAAACTCTCTTTACTTTCTATTTTACTAGAGTGAAATTCCCTTTAGTTCACTAACAAAACGGTTCCAAACCGTGTTCAATAAGAGAATAGCGAGAATTTACGATTGCTAGTGTCGATCGAGCACAGAAAGGAAGATTGTGGTGGATTCTACAAAAATTGTATTTTCTAACCCTTTATGCATGCTTATTCTTAGTTTTATGTAATTAGAACGCTATCGATCATCGTTTCCACTATTGCATGCTTTCTTTATGTTCCAACAAAAGCCCAATAGATGAAGTACTCAGGATCAAAATAAGACTTATTCACCTTAAGTTTGTAAAATAAGTACATCATGTCAAACCAAGTTCTATGTCTATCTTAAGATCATTAAATTAATATTCTTTCATTTGGGATCATTTTGATCTTCCTTTTTCAGTATCTTTTTCGTTCACATTCACTTATTTTGAATAAGTAAATTAAATTTGACTAAATGAATCGTGTATGTAACGAAAAACAGGTCTTTCATTCACTGTTGTCTTTCCATAACATTACAACCTTCTTAACAACCGACCCCAAAAAACCCTAATATTATAAAATTAGACAAAAATATATGGAAAATTTGAAACCAAAAAGTGCTTTGTTACACTTGGTGGAGTAGAGGAGGGACATGGAAAGGATTGTGGGAGATTGGAAAATTATTTAGAAAATTTCAGCAAAATCTAAAATGTTTTTTATAAGTTTTTGGCTTTCAATCTCATTAAGTTAATTTTGCTCAATATTATTCTTTAGATCAACTGAATTAGTTGATTCAATTGTTAAACTTTCCATCTTGTTGTCTTCTATTTCTTTTGTTTGTTGTGTGGGTAATTTCAAGTCTTCACTTGAGGAACAATTCCCATCTTTGTTTTTGCCCCAAACAACAAGGTATAGTCCAACAATTATCACAGCAGCTCCAAGTACCCTGCAAAATTATTTAATTTTTTCTGCGTTATAAAACAAGATATTTTATTGAAATAAATAAAAAGAGTAAATAAATAAAAAGAGTCACTACTTTACGTTAATTTTATAACTATCTCTTTTAAATTATTCATTAATAAAGTTGAAAGATAACTCTTTAAACTACGCCATTCACAACTAGCACTCTTTTTTAAAGGTCGTTAAAATAGTCTTTTTTTATCATTCACGGCCGAGATCGACACTGAGATTTGATTTTTTTTAAAAAAAAATATTTTAACCTTATATCCAACTATTGATTCTTTTTTACTTTATCGGTAAAATTTTGCGATGAACACCAAGATCAAGCTTTCTCCAAGAAATTCTGTATGAGTGAACACCGAATCCATAACTCTTACTTCTTTTCAAATTTTCTCTTGTAAGCTTTTCCAAATCTTATATCAAATATTATGTAATCTTGCAAATCTTATGCCTTTCCACAATTTCTAAATTGATTTACGATTATCTTTTTAAATTTCTTAAAATTCAACAATCTTTAGGACATTGATTTTTTAAATTTTGGAAAGATAAGATTTCATCGAGAAAGTCCAAAAGAATCTATAGTTAATTTCGATGGTCAATCCCAACCAAAAAAGACCGGAAAAATTTAATAAAATTTACATAGGTTTTTCTTTAATACCAGTTCTCTAACTTTAAACCTTCCAAGTTAACTTAGAATATAACTTGAGTTTAGATCTCTAAATGGGTGAATATTAAGTTTAACCTCCAAATTCACACGTGATAATCCCATTATTTTATAAAGGAGTGGATTAGTTTAATCCAATTACTTAAATATTTTAATGTAACAGTAAAAATAAAAAGTAAAGATGGAAATTACCTTCCAAAGTAAAGACGCTCTCCCAAAATAAATGAACTCATAATGGCCACAATGACCATACTCAATGGGCTAAAGGCAGTCACAAACACAGGTCCTTTATCTTTCATCACTATTCCTTGAATGTAATAAGCAAGCCCTGAACAAAATATCCCCTGCCATAATTTCAAAAGATAAAAAATATAGGTCATTTATCGCTAAACTATATTATTTTCAAAGTATTTATAATAATATTTTTCAAAGGAATAGCAAAAAAATAAAAAATAAAAAATAAATAGTAAAAAAAATATTGATGATACTGATAGACTTCTATCAACATCTATCATATAATATTAATGACAGATTTCTATCAGTTTCTATCACAGATTGACACTTGATATATATTTCTATCTACCTCTATCAAATAAGATTAAATTTTACTATTTTGTATAAATAGTCTTCATTGTTTTTCTATTTTTGAAAATTTTCTTTTTTAAAATTATAAAAAATACTTTCATCACCACCATTATGATATTCTCTTGAATTCTAAAAATAAAATTGAGATTCTCTAATATCCACACGGTATAGAGTTATTTTTATTTGTTGTCAATGTAAATTACACAAATAAATATTGGTAGGGGAGATTCTTTTCTTTTAATTTTGCTTTTGGTATAATTTTATTGACTTTTCTAAATATATTTTTCTTTAAGAAAAAAACACCATATCCGTAAAATTGGTGCATCTTTCGGATTATTATTTGATTGTTATTATTTACTAAAAAAAAAATTATTTTCTGAAGGTTTAAATTATTTAAACACATCCATATCTTAGAGTTAGAACTATCTTATATTAACATCATGAAGATTAAGTAATTATCTCAAAATTAAAAAATTTTACCTTTTCAATTTAATTCTTTTAGGTAATCATAGACTTATGTTATTAATTTATCATTAGAAAAACAAAATATAGATATCTGATTTTGCAAGAATTTTCTTCATCCTTATTAAAGTCATATATACTCATCTGTCAAACTAAAAGTTAAGATAGTAATCATTTTATTTTTATTTTTATCTCTTAAAATAAATCTATTAAGATGATAATTATTTTATTTTTGTTTTTATTTTTTAAAATTAAATCTATTGACACTATTATCACATCTAAATTTTTTATGAAAAATTATTTTTATTTTTGAAATTTAGCTAAGAATTCAATCATTGTATTGCGAATCACGAGGTTGATAGTATAAATAGTATGTCAGTTAAACTACGCTCATGTTGGCACAGATACAAAATTTTATCAAATGATATTAATATATTTTATGTTATAAAGTACGATCAATATCAAAATTAAAAGATTAAATTATTATTTGCAATTAAAAAAAGAAGATGTTTTCTAACCAATAATAAAATTAAAATAGAAAAATATAATAGTGATAGGCTTACACTATAGACAGCGGCAAGCAATTTAGTTCCCCAAGTAATGGACCAAACGGCGGCGTTTCCTCTTTCCATCACCAAAGCCACCACAGTGCCCTCCGCAGTGCCCAATAGGCAGATCCATGCCGTAAGGGAAAGCTCAGCTGGGTAAGCTTTCAAAGTGATTGCCTGTAAAATCCCAAATGATTGATCAATTTTTTGCCTTTTTTTTTTTTTTTTTTTTTGAAGAATTATGATTCCTTTTTCCTCTCAAAAGTGGTGGGAAAAAGTTGGATTCTATTGTTGTTGTTGTTGTTCTTTTTGTCAATTGTCACATGGTATTAAACCTAGTGATGGGAAACAAATCTTGTGATAAGGGGAATCCATCAACAAAAGGGGTTTTTGTTATTTGTCAAAGGGGATTATGGATTTGGGAATCTTGTGAAGGGTACCTGAAGAATCATGAAACAGGCCCAACTGAAACAGCCAATTGTTATCATAATTGAACCTTTGATTGTATCTTGAAGGCTGATTTCACCTCTTTGTTGTTGATTGTTTGCTCTTTCTTTAACCCAAAATAGCTCCAAAATTGGGCCTTTTATTAGTGTCATTATCATAGCTCCTCCAACTGTTGCTATGGTTCCCACTATCTTAGCCTGACTTCTGATGCTTTTGATTCTTACTTTCTCTAGCCTGAATAAAAGTATGTGTTAATTTACAGGAACTTCACTGAGAAAGAGATTGGGTTTGGATTTTGTTTATTGAATACCTGAGGATCCAAGCCATTACAAAGGTAATGGCGGGGAGAATATTGCACATGGCAGCTGCAAAAGTTGCTGTTGTGTACTTCATTCCCAAGAAATATAAGTTTTGATCAATCACAGGCCTGCCAAAAAGGGAAGATATAAAATGTTATGTTGTTGGAGAGATCATTATTTTGTCAAAAGTTTTTGGGAGGCAGGGCAGTACTCTAGCAAGCTGAGGATCATTAATTTGGCAAAGACTGGAATTGTCATCTTTGGTCTGACCTTCCTGGGAAAAGCAAAAAACCATCTCAAATAATTAATCCTTTGCTGTTCACTTCATGCATGCATGTAAACTGTTTGATAAAATGGCAATGAAGGAATCTGAGTGGAAAATAGAGAAATACTTGTCAAAAATCAGTGCAAAAGGAGCTATAACAATTGTAGCAACTGCATGGCGGTAAACAACAAGAACATAGTTGCTCATTCCTTGATTTAGAGCTGCTTTAGACAGAATGTCCATTCCTGCAAGACCAAACTGCAAGAACACTACAGCAAAAAAAGGCTTGGCTGAGACACACCATTGGCTAACTTGGGGATTCATCCTGCTTAAAGGATGTTGAAGCTGAAGCTGATAGAGAACAGGTGTGTTGGTACAATTTCTTTAATGGCTCATATTGGTTCTGCTTTTATAGGAAGTAAAATGCATAAAGCATATGACACATATCTTCTTTCTGAAAACTTTCAAGCTCATGGGAATCTATTAGGTATAAAAACATGATTAGAATCGTAAACCCACTTCATAAATACATGTTTAAGGAGGAAGAATAATGTGATTAAGAAACTAATGTTTAATTTGATAGTGCTTTCAATTATTCAATTATCTTTCTGTCACTAAGTGATCATTGATCTCATGCCCAATCACCCTTCTTGCCATTGTGCCAATGGTTTGGGCCCCATAGTGGCTAAAGTTCCCCACTTGCCAAGATTAATATATGCACCAACTCAAATCAAATATTCCTAAAGAATTTGATTTTTATATATTGGTAAGAAACGAGCTTTCATACTAAAACAATTTTTGTTACACAAAATGAATTTTATTTAATGCACTATGTGTATGTGTGCGCGCATATATACACCAAAAATTCTTTCCCACAAGCTTTTTTTTTTTTTTTTTTTTCACATCAAAGTGGAATAATAACGAATTGAACTTTGCTTTATAATACCTATAGTATTTTAATTTTATTCAATTTTGAGAATGATTGTGTTTGCAACAGATATTAGTCATCAAAACCAATTTACACAACCAAATCTTGGTGCAGATTACTCTTTCAAGAATTCTCTTTTCTATGTCCTTCACACGTGTGAAGTAAGTTATTAGTTTTTCTTACCCAAGTTGCCAAAAAGAAAAAAACTTTAATGAGAATTCCTATTTAGAGAAAACACATAATATTTTTCTTTTTACTTCATTTATGTATGTATCTTTTGATGATCAAGGCATTGGGGTTCCACTCCATGCATTCATTATTCTCGTGGCCACCTCTAAGAGACCCCAAGAACTAAACTACTGATTCTCTATTTGATAAGAATTTCGTTTTTAGTTATCTTTTCTTGAAATTTAGGATTGTTTTCTCTAAATTTTTTTACAATAAATTTACATTTCTTAAAGAAATGTTTTAATTCTTAGTCAAATTCCAAATTCCAAAAACCACATTTTCTTAGTTTTCAAAACTTGACTTGATTTTTAAAAATATTGATGGAGAATGGATAATCAAACAATGAAACTTAGATAGAAATAGTATTTATAAGTGTACTTTTCAGAAAATCAAATGGTTATTAAATGGGCCAAACATGAGGCTTGAACCTAAATGTTGAAGTGTTATCCCTAAACATCCCAAGCTCATTCCACTTGAGCCACCTCTTCAGGGTTTTGTTCTATATGCTTCGTTTCTTTAAATTGCTAATTAGATAATCAGGGTTAAACTTATCAACCATGGTGAAAATTAGCCTATGCCCTTGATATGTGTAGTTATATCAATTAGATATTCCCAATAGATTGTGTTTATGCATGAATTTATATCTGATTTAACAAGAGCTGCAGATATATATGAATTAAAGATTGAAACCCCACATGTAACCATTTGGATCAAGTGGAATATGCATGACATATTTCTAACTAGAATTTTCTTTTCTATCACTTCCTTGATTATCTTTTTAGGCCTTTTTTCCTTCTCCTTCCCAATGCATTACTTGAAATCATATAAAGCGATGAGATTACATTACAAGATAGTGCATGCTAACATATTCGTTTGCTTCAAAGTTTTCTCTTTCTTTATGGGATTGAAGTATGGGCTGTTGTGGTACACTTTTTACGTTATTACCATTTCCCGCATGGGCTTTTTGTTAGTAACATCATCTATCTCGTTTTTGCACATAGTTTTTAGAAACTGTAGGATAAGCTTTGAATATACAACTTTGTGCAATCATATTTGCATATAAAATCACTTTTATCATATTCAAAATCGTTTTAAAATATGCTTTATCAATTTTATTATAAGAAAATCACATTTAAAAGTGTAAAATCAAAAATTACAGACTTATTTGGAAATGATTTTGTACATGACAAAACACAAAAGTGGTTGTTTTCGAAATCGCTTCTGAACATGCCCTTCATCCCTTTTGAAAACAGAATTGCTTGATTTGATGACAGCTTCATTAAGACGTGAGTTTATTGATTATTAGTGCTGAGTAGGGTTTTTACTTTTTGTTTCCCTCTTATCTTGATCTTTGTTTGCACACTTCATTCTGTTGAATATAAAACTTTGTTACATCTGTCTTTTCATCACAAATTTTGCTCAAAAAAAATACCGTCTTTAAAAAGCAATAGATAACGATTCTTGTATGGTTAATAAACATCAATATAAAGTGCAGTATTTTTTCTTGCACTCAAGACAACATCCTTTTGATAAAGGAGTTGTTCTGGCAATAAAAGGCTTTTGACCACAACTTTTGAATTACTTTCTGTTTGCTGAGAGTTACATTTGTAATGGTTAAGGAAAAGAAAACCTTTCATTTTTGTTCGACTTTTTTCTTTTACTTTTTTCTCAGTTCTGATTTGGGGATGGAGAAAATGCCAATTCTTTGGTCAATTCCCTCTCCCCCCCCCCAATTATTTCACCTTTTTAGCTTTCTTTGATTTTGCTTTAATAATGCAGGAGGCACTAAAACAATTGATCCTAGCAAAGTAATTGGCTTGATATTATATGGTTTAAACTTGAAAGACCCTTGGGATCAACCAATAGTCCTTATTTTTAAAGCCTCTTAGAACCAGGTAATCTCATGATCCCAACGAAAAAAGAATCTCTCAATAGATTGAATTGAAAACTCCTCTCTTGATGGGATTAGTTTGAACTTTTTGACTGTTCAAAGATGTTGAGTCTATAAATATAGAAAGATCTTCGGATTTAGAAACCGTAAAAGCTACCGTTGGTCCGAAGGAAATATTTAATGTAGTAGTCACAAAACCCAAACACACAACCTCCTAACTTAAGGATGGATGCATGGATACGACATGACACTAGCATGATCATATAATATTTTTTTTAAATCTAGGACACAAACACCACAAAGACATGTTTATCAAAATATATATCTTTTTTATTCAAGAAGAAAATTCAAAGTCAATGAGTTGCTTTTATATGCTTAAAAAATTTGTTTGATATATTTCACTTTTAAAGTTTATTTTTTATTTTTTGTTATATTTGTCTATTTAGTATACTTAACAAGCATTCACTGCATGTCTAACAAATATTGGATCTGACTTTGTATAATTAGTATCTAACACATCTATTATACTAACAAGTGTTTGATACGTGTCCAACAAGTATCGAAGTGTCCAATTTATTTGATATGTATCAGATACAGATATGCTAGTCAAACTAACGTGTTGGTGCTTCTTTCTTGCTAACTTCAATATTATAAATGAAGGTAAGAGATTTTAATGATGGATGAAAACTTCAAGTCTACTTTCGTCAATACAAACTTGTGAAATCTCCGTTTGGTGATTTGTTTGATTGTGCTTTTTTCTTTTTTCTCTGTTTTTTTTTTTCTTTCCTTTTTTGCATGAACCACTACTTATTACACAGATCCAACATCTTGATTTTTATATATATCTGTGTAGGAATCCATATCCAATCTGGAACCCATTAGACTCGATACTTTTTTAGATAATGGGTATTTCATGGACCCATATATAGGAAATGTAAATATGTTGTCAAAAGTTGGATATGTTTGCTATATGATTTAATCTTTTACTAAGTCAGACAGCATTCTCTTTCTCTCTCTCTACCAAGAAACAAACAAACCAACAACAAAATTAAGAGAGTATTTTGTGGATAAGTTAGTGGTGGTTAGTAAGGTTGATATTCTATTCCATTTCAACCATCATTGGTTAGTCTAATGAGTAATGGTTCAATTCATGGTAATCATTTGTCTAGGATTTAATACCTTTAAGTTTCCTTAATACCCAAATATCGTAAAGTTAGCTAGGTTGTTCCGTGAGATTAGTTGAAATGTGCCCAAGCTAAACTAAAAAAAAAAAAAAACCATCTCTCTTGTCGATGGAAATTGAACCATATGATTTATTTATTATTATTATTATTTTTTTGTGCAGATTGTTGGTGGAAGATGAGCAATGAAATACAGATTCCATTACGTGGGAGAATTGGATAATGCTTTGATTCTATAGAGTAAGCCTCGTACTTGACAGGTTATTCCATAGAATATAATCTTGAGATTATTTTTTTTTTCTTTTTTCTTTCTTGCCAAACAAATACATTTCTATATTTTAATTCCATTCTAAGTTGGGGTTTTTTTCTCTTCTTAAATAATATTCACTTTGATAGCCATTGGGGAAAAGAAAAGAAAAAAAATTATTCTTTTTGGCTAATTTCCATGTCTCTTATTTGGTGATTTCTTTTCTTCACACCTCAACTTGTCTATGACATTTCTTAATCAAATTGGATATTTATTTATTTCTTTCTTCATTGCTTTTCTTATCCATTCATCAATTTGTTTTCTTTGTAATTTAAATGCATCTTCCTTTGCTTGTATATCTTGAATTCTTTAAATTACTTCTATAAAAAGCTAATTGTGTGTAAAAAGTAAGTTGCATCACTAAATTCATAATTTTTAAACAATCCAAAAAGTACTTGGGGTTATATGCTTTATATGAAAACTATGAGGTGGTGTTTTAACTTAGATTTTTATTTTTCTAATGGAAAAAAATTCCATTTTCTTTTGGCTTTCTACTTAATTTGATGAGTTAGTTTTAGTTTAAATTTAAAACTTTGGATTTTATTAATTTGATTTGTAAAATTGAATAAAACCATCATGGAAAGTAACCTAAAGATCAATATAGTAAAGAGATATTTACATAATTTATTTTTCTTTGTAGAAAACCTATGAAGCACAGATACTTCATGTGAGTCAAAAAATCCATATCAGACACGTATCAGATATCGATACTTTCAGATATTCTTCAGATATAGATCTAACACGCGATTTAACGTATCTCTTTCTACACATATTTTTTTTTTAAACAACTCATCTAATATTTTCCAATCTAAAACTAAGTAACTTATTTAAAAAGCTCACTACTCAAGACCAAAACTAAGAAAAAAATAAAATAAAATAATCAAACCCTAGACTAGAATCATCTAATCTCTATCTTCACATTTGAGTCCCCACAAAGTTCACCAAAATATAAACTATTTGGATATCTTCAACAATTCAATGAAGAAGTTTTTCGTTTATCTTCATAGTCTAATCTTCTTCTTCTTCTTTGCAATATGAGTCACTTTTCTAGTGCATTTTATTAACTATTTGTACTTCAACATCTTAGATGTCACTTTTTTTTATTGTATTTTAGTGTTTGTATTCTATTTTGTGTTATTGTTATTAACTTATATGCTAAATTTATCTATATCCTATATTTTTTTAAAGAACAAGAAAATATATCTTCAACGTATCAGGATCCTCATTTTTTAGAAATATACATAAAAAATGATACATCCTTTAATTTTTTAGAAATTGACGAATCATCGTATCCGATCATATCTGTATTGTGTAGTCGTATCTGTATCTATACTTCACGGCAGAAAACTATTTAGACTAATTTAAATTTTGAATAGAAAATTTTAATGTACATGGATAATCTCTAAATATGCTCTATATTTTAAAAAAATTGAGCTTATATGGGTAATTCATTAATATATATTATAATTTAAGTTGCAGCAAGCATGGAATTGAAAAAAGAAACAAATGTGTGAAAAAAATGTCATTATTTTCTAGCTTTTTTTTTTTTTTTTTATCTTTTCTTATTTTCAATGCCAAGCTCAACCGTAATTAACACACTCTTTTATATTAAGACTTTCACTTCTCGTTCCCCTAATTATTATTTTGAACAGTTGAACGTTTGCTACGTAATTTACAAATATATCATATAAAGAAAGTCAAAATACTATTTTGATTCATACACTTTGAAAGTTTGTTTAATATTAGTCTCTATTTTAATTGTCTAATTTTAGTTCTTGTATTTTGAATATAATCTTAAAAACTTCGAGCTAAATTTAATATTTATTGAAAATATAGAGACTAAATGTAAACCACTGAACTTATTTTACTAGTTAATCAAGTATAAGATCTCTTAATTATGAGTTAAGATGTCAATTAATATTATGGAATAAGTAAGTTAAGTATAGTGAATGATGCGTCTAAAATGTAAGAGAAAGAAAATTTTCTAAGTGTTAGACTATATGCATTCAAGCTGTAACTTAATCGACGCATAGAGGGTAGAGAATAACAATGGTAAGTTGCAAAAGGGCAAGAAAATATGTTAAATGTGGAATGTTGCGTTCTTGGGTGAAGTAGAAACAAGTTAGCATTTAGGAAAGATAAATGGTTCCATGCATTGTAACTATGAGGCATCATGCAGCCAAGTCCGGCTAAATGATGCAGCCATAGGTCCAAGAAGGGGGGATGTTATGGCTAAGTACAATAAGTAGTATGAAGGATTTACGCGACCAACTTTGTATGTCATTAATGAGGGTTAAACTGGCAAGTGATGTGGCAGAAGGTCATGCGTTGAAGGGAGAAGGCTTGGGTGGCCGTAAGGTCATGCGATGAAGTTTAAGCTGAGGAATTCAATTTAATTAATGTGTAAGTAAGCCAAGTAGTAGCCTTATAAATGTTCATAAAGGGATAAGTAAGCTAGGTGATAATTAATTAAGTAAATTCCTCATGCAAGCCCAAGTATAAATAGGCTTAACCAAGAAAGAGACTGTTTTACCAAAAAAAATTCTAACGCCTAAGTGAAGAAGTGTTGTTGCCATCTGAAAACTTTTAAAGTTGAAGAACTTTCGGCCAACTAAAGAAGAATTTGAGGGATTTCTGATCGATTCTTGAGGAAATGATGTCCAAATTCTAAGGTAAGCAAAAGTTAAGATGTTTATGAGCATTAGGAGTTTAGTTAAAAATGAACTAAAAAATCTGGAAGTTTGAATTTGGAATGATGTTGTGGATGAATAAGCAAGCAACTGCATACGAAGAACAAGTAAGTAGCTAACTCAATGATGTCATGCGTTAACACCTACAGCATAGTCAAACCACAAGGAAGGCAATCTAAGTACATTGCATAATGGATGTACGTCGCATAGACTGAGAAGTGTTTCAGTGCTTATCGAGCACTTTAGGAAAGGATTCCCAATTATCAACCAAGTTATAAGAGATGGCTAAGGATAGTCAATGCATTAAGGATGGTTTTCACATGTCGAACTTAGCTATGATGCGATAGTTACTAGTATATGATGAAGTTAAGCTATGTGTTAAGCTCAAAAGGGAGCTAAGTATACTAACTAAGGGACCTTTCCTTTTCAGGGTAAACGCAAATAAGAGAGTCGTACAACTCCTTGGATAAGTATCTTAAGACAGTGATGACAAGTTTTAATAAATGTTTTCTAATGCAAGTTTTATAAATGATGCCTAACGCTTAGGCATTTCATATGAAGTTATTATATCATGATTTTCTCCGATGCATGCCTTAAAATGAATGTTGATCGCATGATCTATGCTTTTAAATAATGAAGTTATTTAAGAGCTTAGCATGTGTTTTCTAGTAAGCCTATGCCATGTTTTATCATATGTTGAAATTAATCGAGTATATTCTATTTTTACGAGGCACTATGTGTTGATATTAAACCAAGAGGTATGATTATTTCAAGTATACATACTATGTTTATGTTCTTAAATGTTTAAATGTTTGTGCCTTGTACAAACTCTACTTCAATGTTGGTATCGAAGGTATGGTAAGGTACTCAGAATTCAGTGATGATAGGGATCTTTGACACCAAAGGTATGGTAAAGTGTTTAGGATCCAATCCAGCTCTATGTGCACGTATGACTATGTTATCAACGTTGCTGAGATTGAGCAAAGGGGTTTCTCTTGACTAAGATTATTAGGGATTGAACAAAAGGGCTCTCTCACATGTTAGGTAGCGTAGCGGAGTTTCAGAAAGATGTTAATAATTATTTCAAGGTTTTTATATGATGTATTCTTATTATTTCGATTCCATTTTAAAAACTCTGATTGTGATTTAATAAATGTTTCTTTGATAAGCATGTTTATGTTAACTATGATTTAAAGTATGTTTTACTTAAGATAGTCACTCACTGGGCTTTCCAACTCACACTTTAAAAATATTTTCCTCCCCAGGTAGCGGTTGATGGTAAATTATATATTTTAAGCTGTTGTTAAGACCATATGGTAAGTTCTAGAGATGTATAAACTACTAATCAAGCTTAACAAGTGCTAAGGATACATATTTTCATTAGTATGTTAGACAGTAGTTGTTGGGGTGTACATGAGTTGGGTTGAGTTGAGGGTGTTTTCTGGACTAATCCAAAAATTCGGGTTGGTTTGATTGACAACCCAAATGACCCAAATAAAGTTTCCAACTAGGTTGGGTTGTCGGGTTATAACTTATTTTTTATTTTTAATGAAAAATATGTAAATTTATATACAACACATGACTAATAACTAAAATCTCATAAAATTAAGATGCTAAATACCAAATATATGTGATATTTATTGTAAAATTTAAACAAAGAAAAATATTATAAAAATTCTAAAAAAAAATTAAAAATTAACAAATTAATCAATACAGAGTAATTAAACTTTAAACAAAGAGGAATATGTATATAGAAAAATAGGAAAATAGAAAAATCAACTCAACCCAGCTTAACCCAATAAAAATAGAAAAATTCAACTCAACTCAACCCAAGAACAAAACTAACCCAACCCTTATATTATGGGGTTGTATAAATCGGGTTGTTTGGGTTGTCAGGTTATTTGAACACCCCTAGTAGTTGTCATAAGAAGGTTGGCAATTGTTGTCTTCCTATCTCTTCTCGGATTAAAAGAGTAATCTGGGAAGGGCTATGACAAGTTGATATCAGAGTATAAGATTTTGGAAATAGAGTCATGTATTAAATTAAGAGCATGTGAATAACGTTATGAGCCTAATAATGTATATGTGACAGACTGACTTGGCAGATGGTTGATATAGATCGTCACCCTACCAAAGATCTCGTAGCTCAAAGGGATCCAGAGTTAGTCAGAGGACTAATAGTTCAAAAAGCTACATTAGAGGACAAATCTAATACCCCTCAGGTCAGAGCAGATCCTCATGAAGAATCCTAAATTGAAGGGAACCATGAGTGGTAAAGATTGTCCCAAATCCGTTTTTCATTGAATGTAAATGTTGCAGTAAATAAAGAACTAGATATGCATTTATATAAATTACAGCACACTATTAAAAAAAATTTAGAAACCTTACCTTTGAAGACTTTTATTCAAGAATCCCTCGAATAGCACACAAATGCCTTGAATACTTTCTTCAAGAAAACATAGATCAAGAGCACGAACACTACCACAAAGGCTTCCTTGGTATTCTCAGGTAGAGAACCTAGGAGTGGTGGACTCTGGCTATTTTGATATTAGGGAATTTTAGTAGTAAAGAGGAAGGTTTGAAATTGTTGACTAACAACTCAAACTTGCACACAACTCTTCTATTGTTTTCCAATCTCAAAAACGATGATCAGATTCTAGAAGGAGACTCTCTCGTGTCTTTCAAAAAACCAAATACCAGAACTACCTACTTGCATGGTGGAGAGAAAAAAGGGGAGGAGTTGTAACTCCCTCCCTCATTTTTATTTATAAAAAATGATATTTAATATATATAAATATAAATATGATAACTAACTTATCATATATATATATTAAATTATATGTTATATCAAATATAACATATAACCTATAGATTTAATATTGTATCACATACAATATAACCTATAGTTTCTTTTCTCTCTTATATGGCATTTAATATAAATCACATTTATATTAAATTTAACAACTATGAATCTAATTCATATTAGTGATATTTTAATCTTATTCAAATATTTATATCCTCTTAATTAAACCTATAATGTATCAAATACATTGTAATAATTATATTAGATATAATAATTAATCCTATTGAGCTACTAAGAGGATCTCATGAACCTATACCTTGAAGCTCCAACAGTACATGAATAATTAATCAAACTCTTTAATTAAATTATTCACCATCTGTTAACTGTCGGCACTCCACTAAAGACCATCAACTGCACTCTTCGCACTACAGATATATTTCTGTATCCATTGATAATCAATCAATAGTACGATGACCCTTCACAAATTGCTCATAAGTACGGCTAGGCCAAAATTATCGTTTTGCCCCATGTAGTTACATTTAACTCCTTAAATACCACTGATCCCTCTAATGAATAATAGATCATAGTCCATGACTAAACCTCTCTTGAGCCAGGAGAGAGTGTGGCACCACATTGTTCAAACCCCGAAATCAGCCCTTAAAGGAGCCCTTTATCTACTTACCCGATCTCAGGGAAGGAGTGAATTCCTTCTTGTGTAGTTGTGTTCCCAACTCCCCAATCAGACGAATCCCCAAAATGATAGGCTTGTTGAGTCGGCGATCTGGCCACTCTCACCCATACAAATCAAAAGACCGCCCTCATAGACAGAAGTTCATAACTCACTTAGGATTCAGGTCATGTTACCTATGGTCATCCTGGTAAAATGTAAGTCTCTATTATGAATGGTGTTATATAATGAGACTAAACATTTCGTGGTCCGATCTTATACAAACTCTTTTGTATAGAATATCCCCACTCACATGTCTATACATGAATGATCAGGATCAGATCATTTATAGTACTTTGCAACAATTGTAACACCTACAAAGCAGGCCATACTCGTAGTGTCACCAGGATAAGATATCCAGTCTTATCCATCTACTACAGACCATTTAGGTTATCGCTTAAACATGATCCACATGTATGTCTTTACATACATGTTTAAGTTACAAGATAATCTTATATGTTAATTTATTGGTTTGTGGTGAATGAAACAAAAAAAATATAGAATAAAATATCATATATTTTATTAAATAAACAATGAGTTTGTTCAATACATTTACAAATTATAGGACCCTATGAGATTTAGGCCATTAACTATGGTCACTCTGAGAGTGGTTTGAGAAGGGAGATATGGACTCCCGTTACTGCTACAACTAACTGGATTGATTTTTCTCAGTTAGTTGAGATTGTCATGCGAGTGGAAGAGAGCCTGATAAAGGACAGATAAGATAGGGAAGTCCTCAAAGGGGAAAAGGGGAAATTTACGCCAGGAGAATTTGGCATGAGAGATTTTATGCCTCGTTATAGTGGGCCAACGACCTCTCAGGGTAGTACAGTTGACTGTTAGCAGAGGAGAGGCCGACAGAGATTCGGTCAGACAGTTGTGGGATCTAGATCATGACGTTTTGGGGAATCAATGTCCAGTACAGGTAGGAAGCCTCAATGTACCAGATGCGACAAATTTCATATAGGCCAGTGTTATGAAGGACAGAATGTTTGCTATTAGTGTGGACAGTTTGGGCATTACAGGAGAGAATGTCCCCAGTTGAATTCAGGGTATAGACTGAGAAGAAAACAGCATCCCATACAGTGATGCAGCCTAAGGTAGGCACAACAGGCGAAGAGGACACTAGTGATGCCAAACAAAAGGGTGTAGTGTAGGGATGATAAAAATTTCTCACAGGGTCGGGTCCCCAACCCGATCGAGGTGGGGAATCCCCGGTTTGACCAATCATAGGGGTCAAATCGGGTCCCCGATCGGGGATGGGGAGGGGATCCCCGCCCCGTCCCCGACCCCAAACTCGCCCCAATTTTTTTAAATTGTTAATATATATATATATATATAATTATTATTATTATTATTATTATTAAAAAAAATCAGTAACAATAGCTGATTTTACTGATGTTTATTATTATTATTATTATTATTAATAAAAAATAAAAAGCGGGGATTTTTCCCCACGGGGACCTGAATCACCAAACAGAGATTCCCCTACCCCTCAAAACGAGGCGGGGACGGGGATTAAAAATCTCCACTGGGACGGGGATGGGAAATGCATCCCCACCCCGCCCCGACCTGTTGTCATCCCTAGTGTAGTGAGATGGTCACGTCAGTAGGGCAAGGTTTACACCATGACCCAGTAGGAGGCTATGGATGCACCGGATGTCGTTACTGGTACAGTCTTTATTCATGATAGACCTGCACATGTTTTATTTGATCCAAGAGTGACTCGTTCATTTATTTCTAGCATGTTTGCATTGAGTATTGATATGGTGCTAGAAACTATGCATACATAGTTAGTTATTTCCACCCCACTTGGTGATGTATTGGTAGTAAATAATTACTATAGAAATTGTGTACTTCGCATAGAATGATAGCATATGGAGATTGATTTGTTACCCTTAGAACTGTTAGAGTTTGATGCTATTTTGGGAATGTATTTCTTATTTAAATATCATGCATCTATTGATTGTCATATGAAAGAAATGATATTCAGATTACCAGATCAGGCAGAAATAGTGTTTGTAGAGGAAAAGAAAATGTTCCCTATTGTCTGATTTTAGCAGTAAAGGCCAATAAACTGTTAAGTAAAGGTTGTATAGCATACTTGGCCCATGTAACGGTTTTTCAACCAAGGAAGATAAGACTAGAGGATACTCCTGTGGTGCAGGAGTTCCTTGACGTATTTCCTAAGGAATTGTCAGGATTGCCACCTGATAGAGGTGAAGTTCACTATAGACTTGATACTAGGAACAACACCTATCTCACAGGCACCATACAGGATAGCTACAGCTGAGTTGAAGGAATTGAAAACTCAACTGCAGGAATTAGTAGATAAGGGCTATATCAGGCCCAGTGTGTCACCTTGGGAAACGCCAGTTTTATTTGTGAAAAAAAAGATGGCACACTCCGACTATGTAGATTACAGGCAATTGAACAACGTAGCTATATAGAATAAGTATCTATTACCTCATATTGATGACCTGTTTAATCATTTGAAAGAAGCATCAGTATTTTCAAAGATTGATCTGAGATCAAGCTACCACCAGTTGAAGGTTAGGGAGTCAGATATCCCTAAGACAACTTTTCGAACCAGATATGGGCATTATGAGTTTTTGGTTATGCCATCTGGCTTAACAAATTCCCCAGTAGTGTTTATGGATTTGATGAATAAGATTTTTCATCCATAGTTAGATTCAATTATAATTGTTTTTATAGATGATATCCTGGTGTATTCAGGTAATAGGGAAGAACATGTAAAGCATTTGAGGATGCAAACACCACGTGAGAAGCAATTATATGCTAAGTTCAACAATTGTGAGTTCTGGCTCAATTAGGTCGTATTTCTAGGACATGCTACAGCAAAAGCTAGTGTTGATCCTCAAAAGATTGAGGTTGTGGTCAGGTGGGAATGACCTACCTTAGTAACAGAGTTACATAGTTTCCTTGGCCTGGCAGGTTACTACAAGAGATTCGTGGAGAGTTTCTAAAAAATAGCCTTTCCATTGACCAATTTAACCAGAAATGATGCTAAATTTGAATGGACAAATAACTGTGAATGAAGTTTCCAGGATTTGAAGCAAAGATCGGTAACTGCGCCAATCTTAACTCTTCCAGCGCCAATGAAGGAATTTGAGATTTATTGTGACACATTCAGACAGGGATTGGGGTGTGTGTTGATACAAGATGGTAAAGTTATAGCTTATGCTTCCAAGTAGCCGAAGAAACATGAAGGCAATTATCCTACTCATGATCTGGAATTAGCAGCCGTTGTGCTAGCATTTAAGATGTGGAGGCATTACTTGTATGGTGAGAAATATCATATCTTTACAGATCATAAGAGTTTGAAATATATCTTTGATCGAAAGGAGTTACATCTGAGACAGAGAAGATGGATGGAGTTGATAAAAGATTATGATTACACCATTAACTACCATCCAGGTAAAGTTAATGTTGTAGCCAATGCTTTGAGCTAAAAGTCCAGCTATTCTAAAGACATGTTGAATTCCTTAAGGGGAAGGTTGCTATAGGAGTTTGAATGAGCTAATGCAACTTTGACAGTGAGTCATTTGGGAGAAATGATAGCTCATTTCCAGGTAAGACCTACATTAGTAGATAATATCATTAGGGCTCAAATGACAGATGATAAACGGAGATCAAATTTTATTCTGAGACCAGATGGAGCTTTGATGAAAGATGATAGGTTATGTGTTCCTAATGATGAGTTATTGAAAAATGCAATACTAGAAGAGGCACATGATTTAGCTTATGTTATGCACCTAGGTAGCACCAAGATGTACAAGACATTAAAGAGGTCTTATTGGTGGCCAGAGATGAAGAAAGACATAGCTAGTTGTGTAGACAGATGTCTAATCTGTTAACAGATTAAGCCAGTACGTCAAAGACCTACAGGTTTGTTGAACCCACTTCCAGTACCTAAATGGAAATTGGAGCATGTCACCATGGATTTTCTATTTGGGCTATCTAGGACACCTAGTAACTATGGCGGTATTTGGGTAATAATAGACAGAATGATAAAGACAACAAAGTTTTTACCCATAAAAGATACGTCTACTCTGTTGATATTGATGCTCTAAATTTTGTAAGTCTTGTAGTTTGTTATTGTAATGTACAAACATTTTATTTATTTAATAAAATATGATATATTTTATTCATTTAGTAGCATTAACTCACAAAACCAATAAACTAACATCCAAAGTTATCTTCTATAGTTTAAACATGTATGTAGAGACATACAGGTGGATCATGTTTTAGTGATAACCTAAAAGGCCTGTTGTAGATGGATAAGGCTGAATGCTTTATCCTTATGACACTAAGGATATGGTCCACTTTGTAGATGTTACAATTGTTGTAAAGTGCTACAAATGATCTGAATTTGATTATTCATGCAGAGACATGTAAACGGGGGCATTCTATACAAAGAGGATATAAGATCGGATCACGAAATGAATAGTCTTTTTATATAACATCGTTAATAGTAGAGCATTACATTTCACGAGGATGATCATAAGTGATATGACCTGAATCCTGAGTGAGTTGTGAATTTCTGCCTATGAAGGTGGTTCTTTGATTTGTATGGGTGAAAGTGGTCATATCTCGACTCAATAAGCCTACCATTTTAGGGATTCTCCTTATTGGGGAGCTGGGAACACAACTACACAAGAAGAAATTCACTCATTCCCTTATGTCAAGGTAAGTAGATAAATTGATCCCTTAAAGGCTGATTTTGGGCTTGAACAATGTGGTGCCACACCCTTTCTTGGCCGAGAGGGGTTTGGTCATAGTTGGACTATGACTTATTGTTCATTAGAGGGATTAGTGATACTTAAGGAGTTAGACGTAACTATAGGGGCAAAACGGTAATTTTGTCTCAACTGTACTTACGAGCAATTTGTGAAGGGTCATCGCACTATTGACTGGTTGTATCCAATGGACACAAAAATATATCTGTAGTGTAGAGAGTGTAGCTGCCAGTCTTTAGTGGAATGACCGATAGTTAATGAATGTTGAGTAATTTAATTAAAGGAGTTTAATAATTATTTAAGTACCATTGAAGCTTCAATCTACAACCATAAGGTCCTCTTTGTAGCCCAACAAGGATTATTGAGAATTGATTTTGGATTAATATGAATTGTTCAAATTAATTGAGGGAATTAATTATATATGATATAATTAATTTAAATTAATTACATGTGATATAATTATTATAATGTATTTGATACATTATAATATAAAGTTTATTTTGAGAGAAATTAAGTATTTGAATATGATTCAAATACTAATTATATGGATGAGATTTATATAATTAAATTTAGTATAAATGTGATTTATATTAAATACCATGCATTATTGAGAGAAATAAAACTATAAGTTATATTATATTTGATACAATATGAAAACTATAGGTTATGTATTACATTTGATATAAATATGAATTTAGTATAAATGTGATTTATATTAAATACCATGCATTATTGAGAGAAATAAAACTATAGGTTATATTATATTTGATACAATATGAAACTATAGGTTATGTATTACATTTGATATAAATATGAATTTAGTATAAATGTGATTTATATTAAATAACATGTATTATTGAGTGAAATAAAATTATAGGATATATTATATTTGATACAATATGAAAATTCACACACATATCACACAAAATTTCACCCTCTTCTCAAAAGAATTCAAAGCTCATACCTCTTGAAATTCTCAACCCCTAAGGAGAATACAAAAGGTTCAACCTGTGGTGGTGTCCATGTTAAGATTGGTTTTCTTTACATTTTGATCGTGGTTGTACGTGACCATTTGGAGAGGAAGAGTTATATGAAGAATTTGTTCTTCAATGGTAAGTTAATCTTTAACCCTTTAATTCTCTTTTAAGCATGCTTTGAATTACTGTTTATGCATAAGTTTTTGGCTCTGTAAATTTGTAATTCTATGTAAAAATTAAAATTGGGGCATCCTGCTTCTGCATTCGAACTTCACCGTTCATTCATACTCTTGACTAGTTGACTTAGTTATAAGTTGACCGAGTTGTGAGTCAATTTGGAGCTCTAATATCTATTATATCAAGTAAAGATCCAAGGTTTACTTCAAAGTTCTAGCCTAGTTTGCAAAACACACTCAGTACTAAGTTGCATTCCAGTACAGTTTTTCATCCACAGACGGATGGACAGTCAGAACGAACAATTCAAACTTTAAAAGATATGTTGAGAGCTTGTGTATTGCAGTTCAAAGGTAGCTGGGATACACATTTTCCACTGGCAGAGTTTGCTTATAATAATAGTTATCATTCCAGTATCGGTATGGCACCGTATGAAGCTTTGTATGGAAGACCTTGTAGAACTTCGATTTGCTAGAATGAGGTCGGTGAAAGACAGTTAATAGGTCCAGAGTTAGTTCAGGCAACATCAGAAAATGTTGTTAATTATAGAAAATCTGAAAATAGCTCGTGATCGATAGAAGAGCTATGCAAATAAAAGGAGAGAATTAGAATTTGAGATTAGAGATCGAGTATTCCTAAAGCTATCACCGTGGAAAGGGATACTCAGATTTGGTAGAAAAGGTAAGCTAAGCCCTAGATATATTAGAACCTACGAGATAAATGAACACATATGGCCAACAGCTTACAGGTTAGCTTTACTTACTGAATTATCAAATATATATGATGTTTTCCATGTATCTGTGTTAAGGAAGTATGTACCCGACCCTACTCATATTCTACAAAAACAACCTGTACAATTAAAGGAGAATTTATCTTATGAAGAGGAACCAGTTCAAATATTAGACAGAAAAGAGCAACTGATGAGGAACAAGACTATTCTATTAGTAAAAGTCTTATGGAAAAATCATGAAGTCGAGGAAGCTACATGGGAAACTGAAGATCAGATGAAAAACAGATATCCATACCTGTTCACATGAAGAGTTCCAAACAAATTTTGAGGACAAAATTTCTTTAAAGGAAAGGTAAATTGTAAACTCCTAAACTTGTTTTACTAGTTAATCAAGTTTAAGATCTCTTAATTATGAGTTAAGATGTGAATTAATATTAATGGAAATAAGTAAAATAAGTATAGTGAATGATGCGTCTGAAATGCAAGAGAAGGAAAATTTTCTAAATGTTATGACAAGATGCATTCAAGTTGTAACCTAATCAACGCATAAAGGGTAGAGAATAACAATGGTAAGCTGGAAAAGGGTAAGAAAATATGTTAAGTGTGGAATGTTGCGTTCTCGGGTAAAGTAGAAACGAGTTAACATTTAGGAAAGATAGAAGGTTCCATGTGTTGGTACTATGAGGCACCATGTAGCCAATCCGGCTAAATGACGTGGATAGAGGTCCAAGAAAGGGGGACGTTATGGCTAAGTACAACAAGTGGTATGAAGGATTTATGCAACCAATTTTGTATGCCATTGATGAGGGTTAAACTGACAAGTGATGCGGTAGAAGGTCATGCATTGAAGGGAGAAGGCTTGAGTGGCCGCAAGGCCATGCGATGAAGTATAAGTTGAGGAATTCAACTTAATTAATGAGTAAGTAAGTCAGGTGGCATCCTTATAAACGTCCATAAGAGGATAAGTAAGCCAAGTGGCAATTAATTAAGTAAACTTCTCATGCAAGCCCAAGTATAAATAGGTTTAACCAAAAAAGCATCTTACCAAAAAATTATCTAACGTCTAACTTAACGAGTGTTGTTTCCATCTGAAGACTATGAAAGTTAAATAACTTTTGGCCAACTAAAGAAGAATATGAGGGATTTTTTAATCTATTCTTGAGGAAATGATGTTCAAATTCTAAGGTAAGCAAAAGTTAAGATGTTTATAAGCATTTTCTTTAAAATGAGTTTAATTAAACGAATGTTTGAATTAAAGTTATGAAATCTGAAGTTTGAATTTGGAATGATGTTGTGGATGAATAAGCAGACAACTGCATATGAAGAACAAGAAAGCAGTTTACTCAGTGATGTTATGCATTAACGCATACGACCTAGTCAAACCACAATGAAGGCAATCTAAATACATCGCATAGTGGATGTACGTCACATAGACTAAGAAGTGTTTCGGTGCTTACCGAGCACCTTAAGAAAAGATTCCCAATTATCAGCCAAGTTATAAGGTAAAATGGCTAAGGATAGTCGATGCGTTAAGGATGGTTTTGATGCGTCAAACTTAGCTATGATGCGATAGCTACTAGTATGTGATGAAGTTAAGCTATGTGTTAAGCTCAAAAGGGAGCTAAGTATACTGACCAAGGGACATTTCCTTTTCAGGACAAACGCAAGTAGGAGAGGCATACAACCCCCTTAAGACGGTGAGTAACAAGTTTAATAAGTGTCTTCTTATGCAAGTTTTATAAATGATTCTCAATGCTTAGGCATTTCATATGAAGTTATTATATCATTTTCTCCAATGCATGCCTTAAATGAATGTTGATCGCATGATCTATGCTTTTAAATAATGAAGTTATTTAAGAGTTTAGCATGCATTTTCCAGTAAGCCTATGCCATGTTTTATCGTATGTTGAAATTAATCGAGTATATTCTATATTTTACAAGACATTATGTATTGATATGAAACCAAGAGGTATGATTATTTCAAATGTACATACTCTGTATATGTTCTTAAATCTTTAAATCTTTGTGCCTTGTAACAAACCCTACTCCAATGTTGGTATCGAAGGTATGGTAAGGTACCCAGAATTCAATAATGATAGGGATCCTTAACACAGAAGGTATGGTAAGGTGGTCAGGACCCAATCCAGCTCTACGTGTACGTATGACTATGTTATCGACGTTAATGATATCAAGCAAAAAGACTCTATCTCAACTAAGGTTATTAAGGATTAAGCAAAAAAGCTCTCCCACATGTTCAGGTGGCGGAGTGGCAGAGTTTCAGAAAGATGCTAATAATTATTTCAGGGTTTTTATATGATGTATTCTTATGATTTCAATTCCATTTTAAAACCCCTGATTATGATTTAATAAATGTTTCTTTGATAAGCATGTTTATGCTAACTATGATTTAAAGTATGTTTTACTTAAGATAATCACTCACTGGGCTTTCTAGCTCACACTTTAAAAATATTTTCTTTCCCATGTAGTGGTTGACGCCTGGAAGCTTAGCAGTTCTGTCAATCAGTCACTTTTCAGACCCTAGAAATTGCAGTTAGGTGGTTCATAATGTTCTGTTATCATTTTTATGTCCATGTCAAAAGGGGGGGAGAAAGAGTGGAGTTTGTATTATATATAAGTGTAGTTTCTGAATCTGTTATGTATGTTAATGTTGATATTACCAGTTAACGGTAAATTATATGTTTTAAGCTGTTGTTGAGACCATATGGTAAGTCCTAGAGAAGTATAAATTGCTAATCAGGCTTAACAAGTGCTAAGGATACAGATTTTTATGAGTATGTTAGACAGTAGTTGTCATAAGAGGGTTAACAATTGTTGTCTTACCATCTTTCTCGGATTAAGAGAGTAATCTAAGAAGGGGTATGACACTAAAATTAGACAATCGAAAAAACTAAAATGGGACAAACTTCGAAGTATAAGATCAAAATGGTAATCATATCGTGACTATTGACTTTGCAAGTGGTATTGAAATATTTATTTAATAATTAACATATTTGTCAAAGGTATTTGCATTTGTTCCATTTAGTTTAAACTCAAAAGACTGGTTTATACCCTAAATGAAAATAAAAGAAAATATCTAAAATTAGAAAAGCAATGTGAGTAGACAATCAGTTAATACTGATAAAACAAAAGACTGGGAAATTGTGGAAAATGTAAACCAATTTTAAATTCTATAGCACTGTTTAAAAATTGAAGTACTAAAAAAGTGATAAAAACAAAAGATTGTAGAGAAACATATAAATTGAAAAGAAAGGAAAAGAAGAAGAAAAGAGAAAAATTATTTTATTTTAAATAAGTAATTTGTAAAATTAAGCTTTATTTAAAGTTAAAAAGAGAGAGAGAAAGAACCATCAACTTCAAGATGAATGATATATGTTTTATAATAGTTGAGTTAAACTCTAACATGTAATTGTAAATATTTTATTCAAATAAATATGTTTTAAAATATTTTCTTTCACGATATAATTTTGTAAAGTTTTTAATAATTAATAGGTTAAAGTGAGTAGGTTCAAGTCATGGTGATCATCCACTTACAATTTAATGTCATTTTTTTAATAATTAAATGTATTAAGATAAGATAACTATCTCGTAATTAGTCAGAATATTCACAAGTTGACTCGAAGATTTATAAAATGAGGGAAAAAAATCTAAAAATTAAATATGTGAAATTAATACTTGATCAAAATTAAATTTGAAATTTGTTGAAGAACTTTATTTGTAATTGTTTCTAGAGTTAATATCAAAATATCTAAAAATAATAGTAAAGCAAAACTCTTTGTTAAAACTTTAACGAGACATTAAAGCAATCACATTAGCTGGTTAAGTTAAAAACTTGTTTTTTTTTCTTTTAAATTCTATGAACCTTTATTTCTTTTTTTCAAATCATTATATATATATATATATATAGGTTTATTATTATTAGATCAAGAAAATTATACCTTATCAAAAAGTCTAAAAATAACTAAAAATTGCTGACAAAACCAAAAGAAGTAACACCTGAAAAAAAAATAATAATTTCATTTACTCAATTATTAATAACCACGCGTTGTTTTTTTTTTTTCTTTCCCTTCTCTTTTTCTTTTAAGAAAAAAAATGGAAAATCCATTAATGGGTATTAACTTCATAATTTATTAAATCACTCAACTAACTATCAATTTTTTTTTTTTAGAAAAAAGCTATATTTTATTTTTAATTTATATAAAAAAATATTTGACTAAAGAAAAACCAATAAATGTGATGAATTCCAACAAATATATACATTTCTGTAAAGAAGCAACACCAAAAGCAACCACTTCTATGCCTCTTTACTTTATAAACTTTAATTAACATTCAAATGAATTGATTTTAAAAATAGCAAATAAGAGCTTTTGAGACCAATTATGACTGAATTAGAATTAAATAAACTAAAGTCTTCTTTCTTTTCTTTTTTCCTTTTCCTTTTCCTTTTCATCATTCTTGCTAATTCATGTTAATAACTGTTGATTGCTTTGTTAAAAGGCACTTTATTTTGAATTTCTTAGTTAATTAGATTTTTTTTGGCTGAAAATTTGAAAAATTATTCCAAAGTTTTCTTGTATCAACTTGGAATGATTATTGTTAGTGTTAAATTATATGTTAAAATATCATTTTGGTCCCTATATTTTAAAGTTTGTTAAATTTTGGTTCCTGTATTTTCAATTGTCCAACTTCAGTCTATATATTTTCAATAAATTTTAGATTTAGTCCTCAATGCTAGTTTTGTGATTTATTTTTTTAAAATATATTTTTTTGTTATCTATAGTATTTTTATTATAAATTTTTTGAAAACATATTCACATTTGAAAATATTATTATTATTCAATCAATTTCAATAAAAAAATTAACTTTTGAGAAACTAAATTTAAGATTTATTGAAAGTTTGGATTAAAATTAGACAAGTAAAAATATAAGATTAAAATTATACAAATTTGGAGACGAAAATGGTATTTTAACCTAAATTATATTATCACTCTTGAGACTCTAAGGTAAAACTCAATTTTAATATCAATTATATTTTCTTTGAATTACAATTTAAAATTATACAAATTAATTTTTGACCTTTAGAAGATTCATTCTATAATCAAATGCTAAGTATTAGGATAATTAGACCCTTTCTTTTGTATGAATTGACCCCAAAAGTTAATTTTTGCATTTCTAATTCTTATAAAGACTTTTCATTACTGTGAATTGTCTTATATGCCTACGGTTTTTGTTATCCGACTGAGTTCTTCTCAGATTAATATAATACCCACCATAAATAACAATAGAATTTTACTTTTTTTTATTAAAAACAAAAAAGAAAAAGAAAAACCCTAGTAAACATCATTTTCCACGTGAAATTTTGTATTTTGGTTAAATATATTTAATTAAAATGATAATTAAATATAAAGACTTTGAATCGTTGAAGTGATAATTTAATTCTTGAATTTTAATGGTTTAGTCTTTAAACTCTAATAAATAATAATTTAAATTTTCATTTTACTTCCATTATTTTATGTAATTTTATTTTTAAAAAATAATATTTAATAAATGCAACAACATTATATGTTATTCATTGGCCTAAATAATTCGATGTCAATGTGTGCTACTAATTATAGCTTTGAATTTTTCAAAATATTTTATTTAGTTCTTGAACTTTTTTTAATAAATTACTCATATCAATTTTTGTCATTATCTTAGGAGCTTTTATACGGATATCCACTGAAAGAAAATAAGATTTGTTACCATTTTCAAAAATGAAGTTCTTTTATCTTTTGCTGATGTCAAATTCTGGTGAAATTATCAAAACGAACTCATACACATGAAAAAACATATCTTGCTCTTGCTCTCTTACTCCCTTTCCTCACTCAAGGTCGCTCTCCTCTCTCTCATTGTCTCACTCTCTGGTTCTTTCTCGCTTTTTTTCACTCTGGTTTTGACGAAGTTGGTCAGAGTTGCTCATATGGACTCATCAGAACTAATGATTGTCAATTGATAATAGATGAATAATGTGGTTTCGGTTACGTGTGTTAGATGAATATGTATTCAAATTATATCACGATGGAATGAAGTTAAATAAATCTATAAGTTCAAGACATTTATTTTTAGCTAAATAAACTTTTTGATTCCTGATGTTTATATAATTAAGTCTTTACGGTTTAAAATGTTTCGAATTACTCTCTCATATTTTCTCTTTAATTTAAAGATTAGGAAGATAGTTTTCTCTTAATTATTTTAAACAATAGAGACTAAATTGTTTTATTTAGTTGTCCCGAGAATTTATTTTAAATTATTTTTAAATATAAAAAAATAAACCAAAATATTTATAAATATAACAAAATCTCAATCTGTGATCGCATTAAATTACTATATGTGTCTATCATGATATAGATTAATACAAATAGTAGTCTATTATGATCTATCGCAGTCTATTACATATAAATTATGATATTTTACTATTATTTATAAATATTTTTAAGAGTTTCATTATTTAAAATAATTTTTGGTTAATTATTTGAGTTGAATTCAATTTGAGAAATAAGAGAAAGAAAAGAAAGATTTTGCCTTTATGAAGAAGTGGGTCCCGGACTCAACCAAGTACAAATTTGCTATGTCTATAGTGAAGCAGGCGGCGTGGTTGGTTGGTTGGTTTCTTTGTAAATTCAATTTGTAATGTAATCTGACATATTTTGCTTTCGCACTACTGCTTCTTTTTTCTTTTTTTTTTAGTGCTTCTACCTCTCAACCAATTCACCTTATTGGGTAATCACTTTTAATATTCATTTCCCACTCTCCTTTTTCATTATTTATTATTATTATTATTATTATTATTATTATTATTATTATTTGTAAAAATAAATAATAAAATTAGTTTTTTTTTCTGTGGATGATAAGAATTGAGCCGAGTCTTCTTCCATTCTTTATAATATTGGGGAAGATATCCAATTATTGTTTGGATATTTGTCTAAGTAATGATGTATGATGTTTTTTGTTTTTTTATGGGGGAGGGTTAATTCAATTTGTTAATTAAACTTGGGTTCAAATAAATTATGTTGGAAAGTATAGAAACATAACAATTTTGAAGGAGTAAAGGATAAGGTATGGTGAGCAATGGTACTGTACTGTAGTGAATCATAAGGGTAGAATAATATGTATTTAAGCAAATCTAGATTTATATAATTGTCAACCAAAATGCATAATCTCCACTTTCAAAACAGTGAACCAAAACCAAGCACCACCCATCTAAGGTCAATGAAATCTAATAGATAGGTAAAAACCAACCAAATTAAAAAGAACATAAAGAGCCAAAGTGAACTAAAGTGAATTTAGGTCAACCATAATTGACATGCACTTTCTCTTTTAAAGTTAGAGGTTGGATCGATCCCTTACCTTGCTTATACAAGGCACATGTTCACAATAGTGTAAAATGAATCCATGCTTCACTAGTGTTGGATCTCTTTTTTTCCTTTGACAAGTCATTAAAGGTTGATATTAAACTACTTCGATGGTTACATTCTAATAATGAATTGAATTGGAATCAAGTACTTACTTTAGAGAAGTTGGGAGGCATATGGATTGATCTTAAGAAAGTCATGGGAGTCCAAACCACTCCTTTTATAATAGATCATGGAATGACAAATTTGAAGAGCAAGTTACAATATAACGTCAAAATTAAAAAAAGGAAATTAATTTCTGAAATTAAACTAAGAGTATCCGTTGGAGTTACATTATAGAACCATCTAAATTCTCAAATTTCAATTATTGACATTAAGAATCAAAAGCAAAGTGAGCTAAGAATCGTGTCCGAAGGAAAGACACCCTAACATGCACATGCAAAGATATATTGGGCTAGACATGATCTAATAGTAACATGCTCTCAAATTGTTCCTAATTTTTCTTTTTAAAAAAGTTATTCTTTTTCAAGGAATACAAAAAAAGAGTAGCAAACAAAGATGTTAAAAAGGAGATTTATTAAAAATCTCAACCGTACTTCTCAACTTCAGCCCCACTGCATTCCATTGGTGTTCTTAATTCTAGGAGTGTTGTTTAAATAACCCGACAACCTTACTACTCAACTCAAAATGTAAGGGTTGAATTGGATTAGTTTTATTATTGGATCGGATTTGGTTAAACTTTTTTTATTCTTGTTGGATTGAGTTGAGTCATAGGTTAGACTAAAATAAATTTATCTTTGTTTAAAGTTTGATTACTTTGTATCGATTAATTGTGAATTTTTAATATTTTTCTTTTAAAATTATTATGATATTTGTCTTTGTTTAAGTTTGAAAATAGATATTTGGTATTTAATATTTGAATTTTATGAGATTTTAGTTATTAATCATGTGTTGTATGTAAATTTATATATTTTTAATTAAAAAGAAAAAATAAGTTACAACTAGACAATCCAACCCAACCCATCCCAAATTTTAATGGTTGGGTTGGAGTTTTTTTTTTTTTTTTTTTTGGTTTTTTGGATTGTCAACTCAACCAATCTGAATTTTCAAGTTAGTCCAAAAAATATTTTCAATACAAGTCATGTACACCCCTACTTAATTCAATACCTCAAAATCTGAATTCATTATGTTAAACTATAACTTTAGTCCTATTATTGATAAAGTTTTGATTTTATTCTTCCATTTGTTTCATTTTAGTTATTTTACTTCTAATTGTTATATTAATATTTTAATTATCCATTTGAACGACATCACACAAAAGCTAATTCTACTTTTTGAATGTATATGTGACTTGTGAAATATCAAGACGTCGCACCGTCTACATGATGTCACATTTGATCGATGGGAACAAAATCAACACATCTACACAAGATAAAGAACCATTGAAAAATGAAACAAAAGGAAGTTACCACAAAACATAAGAAAATAGCAAAAAACATGCAACCTAAAACATAAATTATAGCAAAAGTAAAGTACTCGTTCGGTCGGATAAAGATTTATTCAAGAAAATTTAATTAGTGTTTCTTCCATTTTCCACATAAATTTTAGAAATTTTCTTCCATTTTTTGCATTTAATGATAATCACCCATTTAAATTCTCCAAGGAGGATGATCTCACGAAAGCTAATTCTACTTTTTGAATATATGAGACTATGTGACATATCAAGACGTCACACACTGTCTATATGAATAAAATATAAAAATTTAGTTAATGATAATTATCCATTTAAATTCTCCAACTACAGATAAAAGCTAATTACCCAGTTTATATGACGTCGTATTAACATTTAGTAATAAGTTGAATAATGATCAAAGGGAACTACGATACAAAGTATCCACAAAACATAAGAAAATAGCAAAGAGAATGATGCAAGCTCAGCCATATAATGTATAGTTACTAATTCAATCAAATAAAGATTCTACCGGTGCTACTATAGGTGTTAAAGCAAGCATAACTCAATTGACATTTGAGTGTATTAATAATCATAAGTGATCACGAAGTCTGTGGTTCAAATTCTATTGACCCAATTGCACTTAAAGGGAAAAAAAAATTACTATGATGGCTATAACAAAAATTTCTAATCCGTAATCCTGTTCATATTTTCACAGTCATTAAAATCTGTCCCCTTAATAAGCTAATGATTTATGTATATGTATTTTCCAAATGACTTCCATAATGTTTTACGAATTCAGCAATCCATTATGAAGATGTACTGATACAATGCTCAAGGGAATAAGAACAAAACAACTAAGATATGAACAACAAAAGATCATGATTGATTTAGGCATATAGGAAGAACATAAGAGGTCCCAGCCAATTTATGCAGTGATTCCAGGCTACTCCAAAACCAGAAAGTGGGGGTAGTGGGGGACTAGAAAAACACGGATATGATGCAATTGCAAGCAGGGGAGGGGGAATTTTTCTATGGAATAAAAAGATATGGAATGTTAAATATAACCTGGTGTGGTGACGTGGACCACTTCCATTTGCCGGCAATCATATGAGCTCGCCCATTAGTGAAGATACGAGAGACTGCATAGGCTAATTACAAAGCTGCGAGAACAAGCTTAGCACAGATATTGGATTAAGTGGCTAATTAGTAAAAGCAGCAGCTCATATTTAGGCTTACTCGAGGTGTGTTTCTCCACGCATCAGGTCATCCAAGAGAGATATCACCACAGAGCAAGCCTTTCATTTCAAATATGGCTGTTATTTCTTTTCCAAGCTGGATCAAATAAATATTGATGGAGGAGGAGATAAAGAGTATGTGTAGAAAATCAGCTAATATATAATTAATTTCTCAAATAAGGATTATCTGTCTGTTGTCATTCACACTCAGATTAGCACTAGTTGGTGAAAAAAATATGATAATGAGAACTGATACAAGCAGCACTGATATAGTTGTAACAGGACCGATCGATAGTTTCCACAAATGGTTCCTTAAGAATGTACCCTTGAGATCCCATCAACGCGACTTGCTTAAGAACCGCAGCATGCTGATCTTTGAGCAGCTTGAGCAGCCCCTGCCCCCTGATCTGGTTGATTAATCTTGATTGTCTGAGGCTGCAATATATCCAAAAGTAAAATAAATGTGAATCACATGGAAAGGATGCCATTGAACTAAAGAATATACTGTGCAAACTCACATAATCACAAGGCACAACAAACTAATAAAAACATCAGACGAAAGCAATGAAATAATAAATTGTTAAAAAAATATAAGACAGATTGGTGGCTTTCCAAGAAAAATGAAACTTGATATCGTCAGAAAGCAAAGGAGAACGTAGTAACATAATTAAACTGGCAGGATACTTGAGATCTTACATAAAGTAGACTCCGATATTTCTCTTACTTGTCATTGGACAAAATATCTAAATACCTTAATTATTCGATGACTTTCAACTCCATGTACTTTTAAATGAACAAGTTTCTAGTAATTTATTCTCATTTAAGTTAAGGATTTCTCCTCCTCTAGAACTTTAAACAATTCTTTTCATTTTATTATATTAAAATATTTTTTTTAGAAAAACAAACGAACAAACAAAATAGATGTTGGATAATAATTTTAATTTTAATTCTTCATGAGAATTTAGCCCACGTAGTGATTTAAAAGACTATACCTCGGCTTTTGAATCAGTATCAGCGAGCCTTTGTTTAATATCCCTAGCTATCGAGAAGAAAACTTCTTCCACATTTAAGTTCGTCTTAGCACTCTGTAAAACATAAGATTTTTAGAATAGCATGTCCACCAGATATATATGATAATCTTCCAAGCTGAGATGTATAACTCACAGTCTCAAAGAACTTGATGCCATATTCATCTGCAAGAGCTTGACCCTTTGAGGTGGGGACAGCCTGAAAAAAGATTCTCGTCAAAAACACGTCAACTGAGCTGGAAAACACAGGTAGGAAAACAGATGGCAAGAGAGAGGGAGGATACCCTTTTACTCTCATCCATGTCAGCCTTGTTACCAACAAGTATTTTGTTAACATTGTCCGAAGCATGTTGTTCAATGTTCCGAATCCAGTTCCTAATGTCTGCAGAAAGAAACCAGCTTAGTTTATAAAGCTTAGAGAAGCTAAGAAGATTCATCGTCTACAGACATTTGTTCCCATAATAAAACAATACATGCAGTAGCAGAAAAACGTTCCAATCTTTTTAAATATCATGGTAAAAATCAATGGGATAAAAAGAATTAGGGTATGTTTGGTAGGCAACCTGGAATGCAATATTTTATCTTTTTAGATATATATTTTATAGCAGATTCAGAATTTGGATTTCAATTTAAACAATGGTTCAAGATGTGTTTGGTAATATATTTATAAACTCCAAAACTAGTTGCAATAATCCACTAATTAAGTTAAATATAAACTATTATTAACTAATTTATGAAAATGTTTTATCTTATTAATTTTGTATAATTATTATTTTGTAATATCATGTCATTTAATTATAATACATTACATAATACATATTATATTTAACAAAAAAGAAAGTTGAGTTTATAACATGAAATACTATTTATTGACCTTTTTTTATATATATATATAATTATGTATTTTAAAATTTCAGTTTCAAAATCTAGATACCCTAATGTTAATTTTAGAATTTACACCATTTGGATCACAAAATCTGAAAATATTTTTCAAAAACAGAATTCGGGTTGCCTACCAAGCCCATATTTGTTGAATACAGTGAATCTGAAAACATAAAACATAGTCTAGAATGTCTACCAAAGTCCAAACAAACCCTTAGAAACTCGAAAAGAGATACACTAAAACACAACAATTGAAGCTAGAGAAGGTAAGGAAAGAACATTACTGTTAAAGGAAGATTCATCAGTTACATCGTACACAAGCAAAATACCCATGGCACCACGATAGTAAGCTGCAGAGGATAAAAAAGGTAATTAGTTAAACTTGGGGAAGAATCCAAAAATAAATCCGAGCTATAAGGGTTAACATACCCCAAAACTTGCCAAATGATTGCTATTCAGTCCTAGCATTTAAGAATCTTGAATCTATGAGTGGCAGCTCAAAAAAAGCACAAATCATCCCTAAGTTGTCTATACACCAACTTCATATTCAAGAAAATTTGCAAACTAAAATATTAATCACGTAAATATTATTTTTAAATTTGAGAGCTAAAATAACGTTGATAATTGGACGAGCCAAATCATATTTAATGTGCGATATATACTCATAATGAGCATACTTCTCAACCACTCAAATCAAGAACAATAATAGTACTATAACAATTGAACTGGACTCTTGCATGAGCTATGAAGATCGATTGAGATAGATAAGGCAACAGTTACATTATATGATTTAAGTAAAAAATATAGGAATAAGGTAAGAGGCATGCTATTGCCGAGTTCAGTAGAGTGAGTTTGTAAGCCAAACAGGGACATCAAAGTGGTTGAAGGTTGGTCCAGTCCACAAAGTAGGGTCTTTCTAAGATGATCTCTGGCCTGCCCGTTCCAAGTAGGGAGTTGGGCCTTGGGCTTTGAACGAAGGCCCGAAGTCCACTGCCCCTAGAGATGGAGGGAACTACATGAGGCTGGTTTCACAGAGCAACATCACCTCCCACTCTCTTTGGTGGAAGGATACATGTCGGTCCTTGGCAGCCCAATAATGTCCTGGGAAGGTATCAGCCCGACAACTGCTTTTTTTCATTTTCGCTCTCTCTCAAAGGTAAGAGGTATGTTATCAATATTATAGTTCAAAGGTGGTTTTTGCATTTTTTTTTCTCTTAAACTTAAAATATCAAATGTTTAATCAAGTATTTTGATGGAAAAGTACAAATATTATTTATTTGAGCCCATATGACAATGAGACCTCAGAAACTAAAATTTTAAACTGCAAGGAAACGAGGTCTTGACATGCAAACTAATCAAAATACCTAATAAGAAAGGATCCGGATTCAACAGGTTGTTTTTCTTTTTTTCAAAGAATTCAAATGGAGAGGGAAAATTGAACCCCCAAACCTATATGAGAGAGGTTGCTATTAACTTTACTAAACCAATTGAGCTACATAATAGGTACAAGACTACAAGTCAATACATTTAATGTGTTCGATTCTATATACTTAGAGATGTTAAATATTGATCAAATATATTGAGATCTTTAGTCCAACCTATCAAATTATTTAAAGAAAACATACACGCATTCCCGGCCACTATTCCAAGAACATCAACCCCCTCGTGCACATCACAACAACAGCACAAGGTAATAAATTCAGCTTGAAGTTTCAACACTAACCAGTAGTAATTGTTCTAAACCGCTCCTGTCCAGCAGTATCCCAAATTTGTAATTTGATCCTTTTTCCATCCAGCTCTATGGTCCTTATCTTAAAATCAATGCTGTTGAAGAATGTTCAGCCTACTCAATCAAGAATAATGTGGGAAAACCACATACTCATAAAAGTAGTAGTTTAACAAGCACCTACCCGATGGTTGTGATGAAACTCGTAGTAAAAGAACCATCCGAGAAACGCAAGAGAAGGCAACTCTTCCCCACACCTGGAAACATAATATTCAAAAAATGAAGAAAATCTCCCTTTCATACAAACATAAAGTTTCCACCATATGCTCTCACAAAAAAGTGCAAGCACCACGCGGATTAAAATGTGAAGCAAACACCATCTCATGTCATCCTAAATAATCAAACCAAATTACAATCTATTGTAAATGTAATCCTAATCCATTCTTATAAAAATCCAGCAAAATACATTACGCATACGAAGCAAATACGAAGTCAACAAGAAATAAATTACATACATTCCAGGAAATGCCAGGCTCAAGCAGGTAAAAAAATGCACATTCAACCGTACACATCTAATAATCAATTGATAACGGTCATGATTCAAACAATATTAAATTAAACACATTACATTCAATACTTGCAAGAACTAGCTTAACGGTGAATCAGGAACAACCAAATCAGGAAGATCAAATAACAAAATCAAAACAACGTGAAGAAAACGGATATAGAAATGGAATAATGCGATGGAAGAGTGAAGAATTCACATACCACTATCACCGATCAGGAGAAGCTTTATGAGATAATCATAATCGGCTCGAGCCCTTGCAGGTGGAGCAGCCATCGATGGAATAAAATCGGCAAAAGGAGAGTAGAAGGAAAAAACAAACCCTAGAGAGAAATACTGGAACAAAAGTGAAAGATCACAACACAAAACACCAAAGAAAAGGAAACAAATCCAAGAACAGAAACCAAACAGAAAATTGATTTCGATTTATTTATATAATTTTCTCTTTTGAAATTAAAATTACCGGATCAAAGGAGAATGGATGAATTTAAGATCTGAGACACAAATTAGAGAGAGAAGAGAAGAGAGAGGGAAGAGGGAAATCGTCGCGTGTAACGCCAGCACTGGACGGCCGTTGAAATTTTAGACCCGGTAAGAGGTTTGTATGCGGGCAGGTGCATGTAGTTTATGGTGTTCGAAGCCTTTTGGTCGTTGGATTTGAGTAATATCGAGATTTTGATTGATCCAACGGAAGATAGTGAGAAAATGGTGGAAAAGAAATCTATAGACGACGTCGTTTTCTGCGTAGCCTCAATTTTCCCGCAAGTGTCAGTGAAATCGCGGTTAGCATACGGCATACGCGTGTCGACTTCAAATGAAGAAATTTTATAATAATAGAGAATAATTTTTCTTTTTCTTTTTCTTTTTCTTGTTTAATTTTTTAAAATAATAATAAATGAGTTTCTTTTTTGTTTTTCAAATGTATTAGATTGCTAAAAATATAAAGAATTTGAAAGTCCTAAGGTTAATGTAAATAAAACACTACCAAAAAGCCAAAAAAAAAAAGCTAAAATAAACATTTTTTTTGAAAAATGTCCAGAAAGAAGAGTCGTGGAAATGGTCAAAAAATAACCTTCTATAAAAAATTTTAAAATATATATTTGGAAATAGTAATATTAATAATAAATTTGGCAGGGGATAGAGACTTAGAGACTTCTTCCAATTTCCAATTTATCTTTATTTTCAAACGTGTCATTTGACGTATCATATAGCAAACTGTGGAAGTTATATAAATTCCAAATAATCTATAAAAAATAGTTTAGAGATGTTTCCAATACATTTTTTTGAGTGTTTACTTTAAAAAAATAACACTTTAAAAAAATAAAGTCCGTTGGAAAGACATTGGAAAATTAGAGGGGTTGCATTTAAAATAATTTTTCATGTATATTTTAGTAAGTTTTTATCAAAAATATTTAAATAAAAATATTTTTTTAAAAAAATACTTTTTTGTTATTAAGTCAATCCAAACAGATCCTAAATCGATTAAGACAGATATAATAGAATAAAGCTTTCCAAAAAACATATATAATAAAGTTTGTTCTAATCATTGCTAAAAAAAAGTTGATCTGACCATAAATCATTGTAGAGTCGAAGGTTCGACTTCTCCATTCTACAAATTGTAAAAAAAGATAAAATCCTGTTGGTGAACTCAATAAAATGTGTATATCAAATGGCTCGATTATGAGGAAAATACTTAGAAGAGACGTTTAGAGCGTTGAGTTAATCATTATAGTATATGGATTATGATAGTTTGTGTTTGGAGTGTTGACTATTTTAATATATACTCCAAAAATATGTGTTTAAGATGTAGATTCTTTTTGCATGGGTAGGAAATACAAACACTCTAGCAAAGAATAAAAGAGAGAATGAGTGAGAAATATTAAATATGGTAGCAAAAGGACTTTTGAAATAATATTCACCATACTTTAGGTTATAAATGATTGTAAAAATCGTTATTATATTATAAATATCACTCCACCAACTTCAAGTTGGTGCTCCAATTGTCCTTCAGATGCTACTTAGACACATGTATTTGTACAACTTAGGCAGTTGTCCAATAAAAATGGTCATGTGATAAATTTTTTTAAAATTTATTTTGTGTCTAAATAAATAACTGCACGTAATCCTTGTTCTAATTATAATATATGTGTTTGGTTAAAGGATGAAGAAGTGTACAAGAAAAAGTTGGGAGAAGAAAAAAAGCTATACATGGATTATTACTTTGTTATTATATACTTTATAAAATGATATTCTATTTTTACTCATGTTTGAAGTACAGTAAAAAAAATGTATTGTTTTTTGCACTGAAAGATTTGGTTTTTAGATTTCAAAAACTTACCATTTTATTCTACTTTTTTGGTACTTACTTTATAAGTTAGTAGTTTAAGTTGTATTTAGCCCATGAATTTTAATATATTACTTTTTGAGTTTTCAAGTGTGAATTTGATTTGCTTTTAATTTTTAAATTTTTAAATTTTACATTTTATCCCAAGATCTTCATTGATGTTCACTTAACCATTAGTGTTAATTATTAACTTTTAACTAAAGTAAAACAGTTTAAAAAAAATCTATTGTTATTATCAACTAAATTAAATAAGGTTCAAAATGAGTAAAAATACATTAAAAAAATGTTAAGGTTTTTGAAACCTATGACGAAGTAGAAACGTAAATCAAAATTTAGAGATTTTTTTAATAGTTCTTTTAATTTATTAACTCAAATGTTTGACTAATTTAATAGCCAAATTAAATAAAGCTAAATTATATAAGTTTGTTTTGGTTAGCCAATAAATAAAATAAGTTGGACTTTTGTTGATTTTATCACTTTATGAAGTATTTAAAATTAGTCTGAATTAAATAAGGTCAAATTCTAAATCAATCTCACCATCAAATTATATCTTAACATTCCTTTTAGCTCAAAAGGGCGGCTTTTATTATTATTATTATTATTATTTAGGATAAATATCGATTTACACCAACGTTGGGATTGTTTCAATTTAAACTTCAAACCAATAATTATATCAATTTAAAACCTGAACTTTTATAAGTAAATAATTTAAATCTCAAACTAATAATTGTATCAATTTAAACTCTCTATTATGTTTTATTTAGACACGCTTATGAAAGTTTAGGGTTGAAGTTGATATACATATAAAAGTTCAAGGTTTAAATTGATGTACTTATGAAAGTTTAATGTTTAAGTTAATACAATTATTAGTTTGGAGTTTAAATTCACACTACTTTCAAAGTTCATGATTTAAATTGATATAATCATTAGTTTGTGGTACAAATTGATATAATTCCCAGCGTTTAAGGTATGATATTTGTCTTTTTCTTTTTTTGATAACAACTTATTAGGTTAGAGATGATTTTTTTTCAGTTCAACCAGAAATGGGAGAATTAACTATCGATTTTGAATATGATAATGGGTGTTTAATCTATTGAATATACTTGAATTGACACATTAGATTTAGGGTTTCTATATAGAAGGCTTGAAGAAAACCCTCTATTTAATAAATATCTTGAAATTTATTTTTTTTTTTTTTCCAAAGATGACTTTTAGGGTTAATTTTGGACAATTATACCATTCACATTTATTTATATTCTATTTTTATTTTTTTTTTCCTATTTTTGAAGCTACTTTAATGATGACGAGAGAAAATACATTTATTATAGGGAGAGAAAATGCATTTAATATATTTCTTTTCTCATTTATCAGTTGGAGAGAAAAAAATACATTTATTGTAATTTTTTCGATTTTTCAATTTGGAAAAAATGCTTTTAATGAAATTTTATTTTCTGTTTATGTTGGTTTTTACATATCAACTTATTAGCTTTTTTTACGGATTAGTGGTTATTTTAGATATACCTCATAACATTTTTTTATGGATTCATGTTTATTTTAGCTATACTTTAGAACATTTTGTTAAGTATTTGAAAATATTCTAACTAATATATGAAATATACTACAATTTATAAAGTAGAGATTAACTCAATGTTTAACCTAAGTCACGATATAAACCAATATATGAAACATACCACAATATATAAATCTTCATAAATTTCATTTATACCACAGTATATATATCACAATACATGAAGTCTAAATAAAAAATACTCTTGTTTATATCAAATAAATGAATACATATACCACCTACAAAAGCTAAAAAAAAAAAATGGTACATATCATACTATATATAAAAAAACAGGAAAAGTAAAACTAAAAGTTGAATCGGGTCCGTTGTTCATTTGCCCTGAGTCCACCGTCCCCGTTCATTTGCCCTGAATCTGTGATTGTCATTTTTGCTCTGAGTCTGCCATAGTTGTTATTGTTGTCCCATGCTCGCTCCACGTCATCTGTCTCCTGCTTGCAACTCACACGGCCGGAAGGAGAAAAGAGAGGAAGGGAGAAGGAGAAAAGAGAAAGGCGGAAGAAATGACCTTGAAGCATGAGGGGAATATGTATGGAGCAGAGAAAATATGCATAGGGGTAGAGAATATGCATGTACATGGGGAGAGAGAATTATATATACATATATATAGATGAAAGTTAAATTGTAAATAGCTACTGATATTAGTGAAAATAGGGTAACCAATAGTTTTTTTTTTTTTTTTTTTGTAAAAAAATGAAATATTCAAGACAAATATGGGCCTATTTTTAAGATCTTCTATGTAGAAATCCCAGATAGATTTAATTATACTTTAACACGTGGATAGAAGGGAAAAAACATATACATCAAAGTTTCATTAACTGTAACATGTTGGGTTTAAATAAAAAATAATTATAATTGAGCAATACTTGGTTGCATCTTGAATACACTCATCTCATGCATCTCACTCACATCACATTAAAAGAAAATATCAATTTATTTCAAAAAGGACAAGTAAATTTACCATATAACAAATTATGATTGGAAAATTTTCATGTGATATACAAAGATAGATACAGTCAGGATGTATCTAAGTATTTTTAACTGTAGTTTAGGTTGTATTGAGGATATCCCACCTAGAATAATTAAGGGACATCATATTCTTAAAAAAGGTATATGAATTATTTATCTCGTTGTCAATTGATTTTGATATTAAATCGTGGTTGATATTTTTTAGAAACAAAAATTAATACGCGAGTAAAGATCTGAATACTACAACTTTTTGATTTATAGGTGTCTGAACTAAATGTAGGTTAGATCGACAAGTTTGAGTCTGTTAATTTAATAGGGAAAATGTCCAACCTCTCAACCTTTCTTTGCCAAGTTAAATAATAGAATACATCACATCAAAACATCATCAAATTGTTTATTTTACAAATAAAATAACTATCATCTATTATACTAAAAAACAAATAACTATCATCTAGTTGAGAAAATAAAATATGAATGGGAAATTGAATATTTTATAAAATAACATGACATCCCTTTTAGGAAGGAAAGAAAAATATTTGAGGCAAATGTAGGAAAGTGAGTATACTTCGACAATAATGGACATACATTTTCATTGTCAAAGTTGAAAATTGAAGGGTTGACTAGATAAATAGCAAATTTAGGAGTTTCATTTGGAAATATAACAAAAAGTTTTCAAAATTGTGAATCTGGTAAAATTGAATTAAATAATTAAAAAAATAATAACAATTTGTCAAAACTGCCCTTACTTACAAATAATTACCTAACGTTCATAAGTTGAAGCTAGAAAGTTGCAAAAACATTCAAAAAATTTCAAATACATTATAACTAAACAATTACCATGACAGTCAATGCAATCTGTCAAATGTCCAGTCAACACCTACATGATATGATTACTATACTACTCTAGGCATTCATAGAAAATAAAAAATAATTGCCAACAAGAGCATAGCTCGACTGGCATAATGTTCATACTATCAACCTCATGGTTTGAGTTTTGATTCCCCCACCCCACACTTTAATTACAATACCTCTTAAAAAAAAGAAAATAAAAAATAATTAAAATCGAAACACAACTCAATTGTTTTTTTTTAAAAAAAAAAACTTAGGAATTTGAAAATCTTCTCCTCTTCCTTTGGTTTTCCTTCAAAAAAAAATTGGGATCCAAAAAATCTTCTTCACGCAACCACAACGTCTCTTCCTTCGATTTTCCTATTCGTTAGACAACCACAATACACACTATCTCAAATAAGAAGAATGAATGAACAAAAAAAGTGAGAAAAAGGAAAAAGAAAGACACACACCTTAACCTGTTAGTGGTATGATATAGGGATAACAACGGGGTCGGGGCGGGGCGGGGATGCACTCCCCATCCTCGTCCCTGTGGGAATTTTTAATCTTTGTCCCCACCTCATTCCCCCTTTTGGGGAGTCGGGAATCCCCGTTCAAGGATTCGGGTCCCTCCCCGCTTTTTATTTTATTATTTATATTATTTAAAATTAACTAAATTTAATATTTATATTGAAATTGTAAATTTTATATACAAAATTAGTATTATTGTTATATATAGTTGTTTAAATTAAACATTACATGTTTTTTTAATTGTAAATTAATAAAAATTAAATTTATTATATCAGATTTTTAAAAATAAAAAGGAAAAAAATTGAAACCGTATATTTCAGTAATAATAATAATAATAAGATTTTGTTGGGATTGGTGTCCTAATTCTCTTGTAATCTCGTAGTTTGTAATCTATACGCATTATTATGAATAAAATAAAAGTTATTTTATTTGATATTTACTCATATCCAATAAACAAAACTCCATGATTATTGAATATAAACTTAAGCATGTATATGAGATATACAAGTGGATCATGCCTTAAATGATAACTTAAAAAGGTTTGTAATATAATGATTGAGGATGGATACCTGATCCTGGTGACATTAGGGATACGACCCACTTTGTAGAGGTTTGCAAGTGTTGTGAACTACTACAGATGGTAGATCCTGACCATTCATGTGGAGATATGCGAGCAGGGATATCCTATACAAAGAGTTTGTATAAGACCGAACCACGAGATGATTTGTCTCTGTATATAACGTCGTTGATACTTGAGACCTACACTTCACCTAAACGACCATAGGTGACATGACCTCAATCCTGAGTGTTTTAGGAACTCTTGCCTTTGAGGGCGGTCTTTTGATTAGTATGGGTGAGAGTGGCCAGATTGCCAACTCAACATGTCTACCTTTTTGGGGATTTGTCTGATTTGGGAGATGTGAACTCAGTTACACAATATGGAATTCACTTCTTCCCTGAAACTAGTGTAAGTAGATAGATTACACCCTTAAGGGTTGTTCCCGGGTCTTGAACATAGTGGCCACGACTTCTCTTTGGAAGAGAAGACTCGGTCATAGAAGAACTATGACTTATGTTCATTAGACGGATCAGTGGTACTTAGGGAGTTAGATGTAACTACAGGGCATAACGGTTATTGACCCAACTGTACTTACGAGCGATCTGCGAAGGGTTATCGCACTGTTGATTGGTTGATATAGACACATAATATATCTGTGGTAAGGAGAGTTCAACTGTCGGTCTTTAGTGGAGTGCCTGGTAGTTAACAGATGGTGGATCTCGTGATTAAAGAGTTTAGTCAGTTATTCACGTACTGTTGAAGCTTCAAGTTGCAGGTCCATAAGGTCCCCTTGGTAGCTCAATGGATTCAAGTTAAAAATCAGTTCTTGGTGTTGATTTGAAATATTCAAATTGACAAGAGGAATTTCGATTATATATGATATGATCGGTGTGATGTATGAGATACATCAAGTGGAGGATTAATGTAAATCTAGATTTACATTAAGGAATATGAAATAGAAAAAGAACTATAGTTTATATGTTTCATAAGATGAAATATTAAAATTATAGATTATAAATATAATATGGTAAGTTGGTTATCATATATATTTATAATAATATTAATTATTGGATAATTATATCTTTTTCTCTAATAACCAATTGAGTGAGAGGTTATTGATGGATTTATGGTAACCGTGAGATAAAAGAAAAACTATTTTCCTAAATTTAGTAGTTGTTGTGAGAGTGTCTATCTTGGAAAAAAACTCAAGATTTACTGTCAAGTAAATAGGATTCACTAAACGATAGCTGAAGAGAAACTAAACGATCATGGAGTGACACTACACGATAGTTCACTCAGTTGGCCATTAGCTAAATGATCGCGGAGCATTTAATAAATGATCGCAGAGATTTTTCAAACGATTGGGCGTCATCTATACGATAAACTCTTTTCATCTCCCACTTGCTCAATCGTTTACACGACTGTTATTCCTCCAGGTCTCTTCCTCTAACCAAGTCCACATAGAGCCACACTTATGAATTCTCACACCGAGAATATCAAGGTAGCCATTGTAGTGTTGTCGTACTTAACTTGACTAAGGTTGAGGTTTTGGAGGTCGTTCATTGAGTCCGCGGTGTTTGTGTGGTGGTCGTTGTGATCGTATTGTGTTGGGGTCGTTGTGTTCGAGTGTTCGTGTGTTGTAGTCTTGGAGATTGAACGAGCATTCGTGATCAAGGGAGTTTGAAGATGAGTCTTCAAAGGTATGTATAATCTTTCCCTTGATCTTATTTGTAAAGCATGTTGTAATTTCGTTTTGTGCATGATCGATTAGATTCCGTTTCTTGACTGTAATTGTGTATGTTCAATTTTGAATGAAAATTGGAACGATTATTCCGCTGCTCATAGAAATCTTCATGTATGATTTCCTTCAATTGGTAGTAGGCAATTTTTCCTATTTAATCAACATTTTGTTTAATATACATGAGATATATGTGATTTATATGGTATAATGTATGGCATATAGATTTGAAACCCACCTTAGGTTGTGCAATTATTCATGCATCATGTATTATAAGTGTTATAATATGGCATGATGAAATTACTAGAAAGTATGCACATGCATCATGAAATATAAGAGTTATATTTATGCATACAATGAGCATATTCATGCATCATCTTTATATTATAAGCGTTATAGTATAGGGGTGAATGGAAGCATGTTTTGCTTGGTTCGTTGCTTGTTTGTATAAGAGTCATATAAAAAGTAGCAATGAATGAAAAATGCATGGAACATGACACTTAGGTTGTTTATAATCATTATGAATGCCTTGCATGTCTTAGCTTTGCATTGTGAATGGTTTTGGTTGTTTCTGTTATAAGTGTTATAATAGAAATTAGAACTAAAATCGATAAGAAAAAGTTGCACGCAAACTTAGGCAAACTCATGTTTTAAAAGAGTTTTAAAATTGTATTGAGATATACCTAAGTTCAAGGTTCTAATGGGAATAGTAACCTAGTTTAATCTTTTTAAATCGGTTTAATAGGATTAAATTGATTGGCATAAAAGATTAAAATGGTATTAAATCTATCTATAAGGGACCTTTTGTCTAAGGCGGGTTCTGTCTAGGCTAGGTACTTAAGCTGACGAAAACGGAACACCCCTACTTAAGAACCTACCTGGAAAGGTGAATTAGATAGATTTTCTGCAAGTATGCAACAGTTGGTTAAAGACTTCGTTAAAGAGTTTAATGGATGATGATTAAAAGTTGTTAAACTATCCAAGGTAAAAGTTACTTTTGAACAAACCTAAAAAATAACTTAGTTAAAATTCTTAGCCGTGTTTTTTCTAAGTAAACTAAACCCTAGGTTATAAAATACTTAGTGGGAGGAAGAGATATATCCGATATGTCAATAATTCCACTCACGTTTCTCCCTGAATGTTCACGCCGTGAGATTCATGCTTGGCCTCGTGGTGCCCTAGGAGCATCCTCCTTCGGATGGTGTTTGCACGAGTCAATATCAAGGTGGCCGGAGAGAGTTTTTATAGTAAGTGGGTGAAGAATGTGTGTCAATATATCCTACAGTCTCTGTCATTGGTTCGCACCGTGAGATCATTCTGTACTCTTTCATGGCACCTTGAAAGCGTCCCTTTTTGGATGGGTTTTGTGTAGTTGGTCAATATCAAGGTGAACTTCAGAAATGGATAGGGTCACTTTAGTTTTTGCGCCAATCAGATTTTTTCCCTTCGAATTGGCTGCTTGGGGCGGAACTCTAGGGCCTAAAATAATATGTCACACTTACGGGAAATTGTTAAGTAATTTAATGATTTCTTGACCAAATCAATGATGGCTAGTCGTTATATGAGTAAGAGTTGTTCTGGTATTAATGGCTGGTTGAGAATGTCTCAATTCAGAGGAGAGATAAATTGACCTCCCTTCGGTGGCTTTTGTCCTAAACCTTTGGAGCGTCATTGCGAAACTAGATGTCACACGAGGTTCATGTTAGTTTTGCTAAAACTTATTCGATGTTGTATGTTTTTCAACGGGTATTTGCTTAAAATCTAACGTTGGTCAATGTGTTTTTGTTTTTAGCTACATGTTTGATTTTCTGTTAAATACCTCTAGCTTGACTAGTTACATGCAGTGGAAAGAGTCTTGTAAAATCTATTTCATGGTAAACGACCTCGAGTTTGTCATGGTTGAGGAGTGACCTCAAGTCTTGACCCTTGATGCACCGCGAAGTGTTCGTAATGCATATAAGGTGTGGATGGAGGCTAATTCATTGGCCCGACTTCACATTTTGGCTAACATACCTGATGTTTTGACCAAAAGGGTTGAGAACATGGTCATTGCACGCAAGATCATGGACTCAATGCAAGAATTGTTTGAACGTTAGTTCTTACTTTTTGAGCATAGAAGAATGAATGACAAAACCAGTAGTGTCAGTTCGCAAGTTAAACTCCAAGAAGAGAAAGCGAGTGTTGCCGACTCTGTTGATGTTCATCGATGAGAAGTTTTCTCTGACATTGAACTTGGAGCTTATTTAGGTTCTGATACTGATCCCACTACTTTCCAAAAGAGAATGATGTCTAAAGACAGAAAATATGATTTATTGGTCTTGGAGATGTGTTTGGTAGAGAATGATGATTCTGCCTGGATCCTTGATTCATGTGCTACTAATCACGCCAGTTCCTCTTACCAAATATTTAGTTCCTGGCAAATGATGCCACATGGAGAGTTAACTTTTCGAGTCGGTACTGGTGAGGTTGTTTCGGCTGTTGTTGTAGGCAGGCTGAAGTTATTTTTGAACAAGAAACGTTATCTGTTACTGAATAATGTTTTTATAGTTCCTCATATTAAGAGAAACTTAATCTCCGTATCTTGTCTCATTGAACAATGTTACATTGTCTCCTTTTCTGAGAGTAAAGTGTTTATTTTCAAGAATGGGATGGAGATTGATTTTGGTTCAATGGAAGGTAACTTATATGTACTAAGGCCGCTAGTCATAGAAGCCTTGTTTAACAATGAAATATTCAGTATGGCAACGACAACTAAAAGACCAAAGGTTTCTCCTAAGGAAAATGCCCATCTTTGGCATCTAAAGTTAGGTCACATCAACCTCAATAAGATTGAGCGGTTGGTGAAAAGTGGACTTCTAAAGAGTTTAGAAGAAAACTCTTTGTCAATGTGTGAATCATGCCTCAAAGGCAAGATGACCAAATGACTTTTTACTAGAAAAAGTTACAGAGGCAAGGATGCCTTGAAGCTTGTACATTCTGACCACTGTAGTCTGATGAGTGTTAGGGCTTGAGGTAGGTATGAATATTTTATACCTTCTATAGATGATTATTCAAGGTATGGATATCTCTACCTAATGCAACGTAAGTCTGAAACCCTTGATAAGTTCAAAGAGTACAAGGTTGAAGTTGAAAACTTGTTAGGCAAGAAGATAAAAATACTATGATCTAATCGTGGTGGAGAGTATATGAACCTCCAATTCCAGAAATATGAACATGGAATTACATCCCAACTTTCGGCTCCAGGTACACCTTAGCAGAGTGTTGTATCAGAAATGAGAAATAGAGCCTTGTTGAACATGGTTTGGTCTATGATGAGTTATGCTCATCTTCCAGACTCGTTTTGGGATTTTGTAGTGGAGACTGCATGTTGTATTCTGAACAATGTTCTCTCAAAAAGTGTTTCTGAAACACCTTTTGAGTTATGGAGAGGTCATAAAGGTAGTTTATGTTACTTCAAGATTTGGGGGTGTCCGGCCTATGTCCTTGGACTAACCCAAAGAAGTTGGAACCGTGTTTGAAAGTTTGCCTCTTTGTAGTCTACCCCATGGAAACAAGGGGTGGATACTTCTATGATCCAAGTGAGAACAAAGTGTTTGTTTCTACAAATGCAATCTTCTTGGAAGAAAACCACATTCGAGATCATAAACCATGAAGTAAGCTTATTTTACATGAGATTTATAGTGAGACTGAGACTACCGAGGGTTCAAGAAGAGTTGTTGAATAGGTTGATAGATCAACAAGAGTTTTTGAGGTCGGTACATCTAGTCAACCAACTCAAGAGTTGAGACTGCCTCGACATAGTGGGAGGGTTATGAGCCCACCAAATCTTTACATGAGTTTGACTGAAGCCCATAACGTCATTTTTAATGATGGGGTCGAGGATCCATTGTCTTTGTCTTTTAAGGAAGCAATAGAGGATGTTGACAAAGATGAGTGGATTAAGGCAATGAACCAGAAGATGGAGTCTATGTACTTCAATCAAGTCTGGAAGCTTGTAGATCAACCCGATGGGGTAACACTTATAAGATGTAAATGGATCTACAAGCGAAAAGGAGGTGTAGATGGAAAGGTGCAAACCTTTAAGGCTAGACTCGTGGTAAAGGGTTATACTCAGGTTGAGGGAGTGGACTATGAGAAAACTTTTTCACCTGTTGTCATGCTCAAGTCTATTGGGATACTCTTATCTATAGCCACATTTTATGATTATGAAATATGGCAAATGGACTAACTTTCTTAATGGTAATCTTGAGGAGACCATCTACATGGCTCAACCAGAGGGGTTCATAGTTCCAGATTAAGAGCAAAGAGTTTATAAGCTTAATAGGTCCATTTATGGGCTGAAACAAGCATCTAGATCATGGAACATTAGATTTGACAGTGCGATCAAATCATTTGGCTTTGATCAGAATGTTGATCAGCCTTGTGTTTATAAGAAGATCATCAATAACTTAATAGCTTTTTTGGTAATGTATGTTGATGATATCCTACTCATTTGGAATGATATAGGGTTTCTAGCTGACATTAAAAAATGGCTAGCTACCCAGTTCCAAATGAAAGATTTGGGTGAGGCACAGTATGTTCTAGGGATCCATATCATTTAGGATCGTAAGAACAAGAGGTTAGCCTTGTCTAAGGCATCGTACATTGATCAAATATTGATCAGGTATAGGATGCTGTTGGGATTGGTGTCCTAATTCTTCCGGAGTCTCGTTGTTTGTAATTTATACACATTGTTATGAATAAAATAAGAGTTATTTCATTCTGAATTTACTCATATCCAATAAACAAAGCTTCATGGTTATCGTATGTAAACTTAAGCATGTATATGAGATATACAAGTGGATCATGCCTTAAGTGATGACATAAAAAGGTCTGTAATATAAGGATTGAGGGGGGATACCTAATCCTGGTAACACTAGGGATACAACCAGCTTTGTAAAGGTTTGCAAGTGTTGTGAACTACTACAGATGGTAGATCCTGACCATTCATATGGAGACATGCGAGCGGGGTGTCTGATAACGGGTAGAAATGAACGTTATCATAATACTAAGTTCTTAAACAATGTTGGATTGCATTGATGAAATATGTTAAATTGCATCTATTAAGCATAAATTATATAATATTGTGGTCACATGCGTCCAACGCATTAGAGCAGTTGATCTTTACATTTTTATGCAGAATATTCGTTAACGCAATGCAGAGATTGCGATCATAGGAATACATTGGTCGAGCGCAACTTCACTGCAAGACTTTGTGATGATCGTGCTCGCAAACATTCGCCTAAGAAGAATCACTGCAACTTGGTCAGCGCAACATGGTGGGCACATCCGAGTCAAAGGATAATTAAGAGCGATGGGACAGAAAGCTGACAACAGTCGGATCCAAATTAAGTTGACAGCCGATAACGGTCACGAAGAACATTTAGCTTTATCGGTGACAATTATCCGACGCATCAGTAAGGAATTAAAGCTGTCCCATTTGTACAACTAGGAGAGAAAAGTCGCATTTCACCATGGAAACTCTATAAATACCAAGTGCATTCTTTAGAAAAGACGGAAGCAATCGATTAATTCACCACTTTACAGTTCGCACGTCTTCGTTTTTAGTTTTCCTTCATTTTAAGGCAAATGCGAGGGAGAAGTTGTGCCGGTAGATCATTCCGGTAAGCTTGGGAGAGTGCCAGAAGCTACAAGATAGAGAGAGGGCCGATACCTGCGGAAGCGGGAATATCTTTAGATCAGAATAGAGATTCCAGTGTAAAAAGCCTCGGTCAGTAAGGAATTGTTACTAGACTCTCTACCTTAAACTTCCATTGGCATTGTGTGCTTAAATTATTTATAAGAATGAAATTTCTTTTTCTATATTTTTTCACTCTCTGTGATTCAGGCATGAGTAGCTAAATTAGTTGAATGGGTTGAGAAGCATTTAGCTAGCACAACTAGGGAATCTTCATTCCTTGCGATTATCTTGTTTATGTATGTTTCATTCGTCTTTTAGAGATACTCGGGAGGGTAGTCTAATGACAGGATCTAGACTTGGGAAGGTCAGGTTAGAATCTAGGTTTGGAAGAACCAAATTAGAACGCATAAACGAGAGATAGGCGCTTAGGAATGAGCACTATTTATTATTAACCCATCGCATGCATCTTAGCAATAAGATATGATTGTATGCGGTCATCTTGCTTTCATGCATTTTGCATCAACGCATAGGACAAGAGTAGAGACTTAGGGATAAGCTCTATGGACATTTTGCATTTAACACATTCATCCTAGACTTAGGAGCATTGCATTTACATTGGAAAATGACTTACTGTGCATGGTAGTAACATGATCACAAGGTCTGTCGCATTCCTAAGTAACGCCAGCTAGAGATCTTCTCAACCCATTCATCGCATACTTATTGCATCTATCAACACAACTTTCGTTTCTCAAATCCGTTGCATTTATTTGTTTCTTTTTAATCAACGCAATCAACAACCAAACACTTTATTTATTTTCCTCGTTACCGCAAAGTTTTCATAAAAAATTATCAACGCAATCTATTTTCACAAGTCCGTATGTATGACCTTGGACTTGCCAGGAAACTCAGAGGAATTTACACTTAAATTCTGCTGGGAAAACTTGAATGCACAACGCAATCCATCAATGTATATCATCCGTATTTCCACTTAATAAAATAACGCATCAAGTATTTGGCGTCGTTGCCAAGGACTTCGACAAAATAGTTTGTTAACGGCAATTTTTTTTTTATTTCTTTGTAGGACTCTCAATCTCTGGCGAATTACGACCCAGAGATTGAGAGGACTTTTAAACGAAGATTAAGAGACCGCCAACAGCAACCATAATCCGGTAAAGAAGAGATGGCAAAGCAGCTTGGAGGTGGAGCACCAAATGATAACAATGTCATAACGAATCCGATTCTGTTGGCAAATGATTGCAATAGGCCCATTAGAGACTATGCATTGCCAAACCTCTATGATTTCTCTCCGAGAATCATGAGGCTAGCCTTTGACAGAAGCAGATTCGAGATGAAACCAGTGATGCTGCAGATGATCTAGACTACAGGTCAATTCGGAGGAAGGCGTAGCGAAGATCCGCATGCCCACCTTCGAAGTTTTATTAAAATCTGCAATACTTTTGTGTTCCCGAACATCTCTGCTAAGGAAGTTCAACTAACGTTGTTCCCATTTTCTCTCTATGATCAAGCTAGGAAATGGGCTTATTCGCTCAAACTAGGAGAGATTACTTCTTGGGAGCAGGTAGTGGAGAAATTCATGAAAAAGTATTTTCCACCTATCGAGAACGCAAGACGAAGAAAACTTATTACAAATTTTGAACAAGATATGGATGAATCGCTCAGCGATGCCTGCCTGGGTGAGGTTTAAAAGGTTGGTCCAAGATTGTCCACATAATAGGCTACTAGACTGTCTTCAAATGGAAATTTTCTATCACGGCTTGAATCCCGCTTCGCAGACCGCTGCCAATGCGGTAGCCGCTGGTGGTCTGTTTGACAAAACTTACGATGAGGCGAAGAATATCCTGGACCGCATCTCTAAGAACTATGAGGACTGGAGAAAGAGTGACCAGAGATTAAGGCTTAAAGATTTCGATGCAAATAACGGTGCTATTCTTTCATTACAAAACAAAATGACTGCAATGATGAATTTGATTCAAGGAATGGCAATCAACAACTCAACACCTCAAAGTGGGCAAATCAACGCAATCCGTCAAAACACCTCAAGGTGTACGACTTGTGGTGATGGGCATGCGATGGAAGATTGCCCGCAAAATCCACATACTGTATATTTTGTAAAGAATAACCCCTTTTCAAACACTTACAACCCCGGGTGAAGAAACCACCCCAATTTTGTTTGAAAGAATCAACAAGAAAATTTTCAATCTGTGGCGTAAAAAGAAGGGCCACCAAGATTCTTCCAATGCAACAACGATCAACAGAGCAACCAAGCAAGTAGCTCACAACAACCAATGCAATCTTCTTATCTGGAGAGCCTGTTGAAGCAATATATAGAGAAAAACGAGACAGTGCTTCAAAGTCAGGCTACGTCCATCATGAATCTCGAATTGCAAATGGGCCACATTGCGAGTGAAATGAAAAGTATACCACAAAAGGCGTTGCCAAGTTCTACCAAACTTCCACACAACCCAGGTGGATCAGGTAAGGAGCAATGTCAGGTTGTGATAGTGCGCAGTGGAAATACTGTGGAGAGGGAAAAGAAAGAGCATAATAGAATAACTTCCATCGCAATTGAGCTTGAGATTGCGGTAACGTAAGAAAAAGAAAGAGAAAATGAAGCAGTGGAACCTGAGGTCACGTCGACCTCGAAGTCAAATGAAACAGGAACCGTGCAAGTTCAGTTACCACCTTTCCCTCAGAGGCTAAGGAAGAAGAAAAACGAAGAGGTACAGTACCAACACTTCTTATCTATGTTAAAGCAATTACATGTTAACATTCCTTTCAGTTAAGCGATTGAGGAAATGCCTGCCTATGCCTTGTTTCTAAAGTACATGGTAATTAAGAAAAGAGGCACTGGAAAATTTACCACGGTGGCATTAACGCAAAGTTCCAAATCCATTATCCCACCGAAGACGAGCGATCCTGGGAGCTTAATTATTCCTTGCTCCATAAGAGGACTCTATATTGAGCAAGCCTTGTATGACTTAGGGGCCAGCATAAATTTGATGTCGTTGTCAATTTTTAGACAATTAAATGTGAGGCAACTTGTGCCCACATCAGTGACTCTCTAATTGGCTAACAGATCCCTGGTTCATCCAGAAGGTAAGGTGAAGGATGTGCTGATCAAGATTGATAAATTTATTCTGCCAGCTGACTTCATGATTCTAGACTATAAGGCCGACAAAGATGTGCCCATCATTTTGGGGACCTTTCCTATCAACGGGTCATGCTCAAATTGATGTGCACAAGGGAGAAATCACCTTGAGTATAAACAGACAGAAGCTTAAATTGAATATAATTCGTGCCATGAAATTTCTGAATGAAGAAGACCTACAAGATTCTGATGATGACCTGAATTTGATTGAAAAAGAAAAGTCTGATGAAGAGTGTGAAGAAGAGAATGCCAACACATCCGTAGCTGCCTGTAATGCGATCGTAGCAAAAACAAACAAAGAAGAATAAATGATCGCAAAGCAAGAAGAAGAACCAAAAGAAGAAAGAAAAACAACGCAACCTTCCTTCGTGGTACCACCAACACTTGAACTAAAGACCCTACCAACCCATTTGAAGTACGCATTTCTAGGGCAGAATGAGAAATTGCCAGTGATAATTTCCTCTGCGTTCAACGAAGATCAAGAGAATGCGTTGATGAGCATTCTCAAGAAACATGTCCGAGCAATTGACTGGACGGTCGTTGACATTAGAGGAATTTTACGTGCGTATTGCATGCAACACATTCGTCTTGAGGACGACCACAAAGCAACTATTGAAAATCAACGCAGACTTAACCCTGCGATGAAGGAGGTCATCAAGAAGCAGATTATCAAATGGCTGGATGCAGGCATTATCTATCCCATTGCAGATAGCACGTGGGTCAACCCCGTGCAATGTTTGCCGAAGAAAGACGGAATGACGGTAGTCCCAAATAAGAATAATAAATTAATACCGTAAAGAACCATCACTGGATGGCACATATGTATGGACTACCGCAAATTGAATGCGGTCACAAAGAAAGATCACTTCCCTCTGCCATTCATTGATCAAATGCTAGACATACTAGCAGGGAATGATTTTTATTGCTTCTTGGATTGGTATGTCGGATATAATCAAATCATGATAGCTTCTAAAGATCAAAACAAGACCACATTCACCTACCCATATGGGACATTCGCTTTTCGCCGCATGTTGTTTGGTCTCTATAATGCGCCAAGCACGTTCTAGAGGTGCATGATGGCGATCTTTCAGATTTTCTCAAGGACTTTGTGGAAATATTTATGGATGACTTCTCCGTTTATGGGAATACTTATGAAGTCTGCTTAGCCAGCTTAGAGAAGATTCTAAAAAGATGTGAAGAGACAAATCTGGTGCTCAATTGGGAAAAATGTCACTTCATGGTGAAAGAGGGTATAGTGTTGGGACACAAAATCTCCGGGAAGGGTTAAAGGTGGACAAAGCAAAGATTGAAGCAATTGAAAAAATCCCACCTCCAACCAGCGTGAAGGCTGTGCAAAGCTTCTTAGGGCACGCTGGATTTTACAGACGATTCGTCAAGGACTTTTCTAAAATTGCACGACCACTGAGTGCTTGTTAGAGGCGGACAGGAAATTTGAGTTTAACAACAACTGCCTCAATGCATTCAGAGTATTAAAAGATGCGCTGATTACCGCACCCGTACTAATTGCGTCGAATTGGACAATGCCATTTGAAATCATGTGTGACGCAAGCGGGTATGCGATAGAGGCTGCATTAGCACAAAAGAAGAAAACTATTTTGCACCCCATCGCATATACGAGTAAAACTCTAAACCCTGCTCAAATAAATTATACCACCACTGAAAAAGAACTCTTGGCTATGATTTTTGCGTTGGAGAAATTCAGGGCATATCTGTTGGAAACAAAGATGCTCATTCACACTGATCACTCGACAATCAAATATTTAATGACAAAAAAGACTCAAAGCTGAGATTGATCAGATGGGTTCTCCTCCTTCAAGAATTCGATATTGAAATAATTGATCGAAAGGGGACAGAGAATCAAGTTGCGGATCACTTGTCCAGATTGGAAAATCCTGAGGTTGACCGCAATGAATCTGAGGTGAGTGTCGTGTTCCTGGATGAGTAGCTGTTCCACATAGAAGAATTGCCCTGGTATGCGGACATCGTTAATTATTTGGTTTGTGAACAATTTCCTGAAAATTACACCTACCATCAACAAAAGAAGCTCAAGCATGAATGCAAACACTATTATTGGGATGAGCCGAATTTGTATAGAAGAGGTGCAGACCAAATAATTTGATTATACGTACCAAATGCTACTCAGCAACGCATATTGTCACAGTGCCACGATTCACCATATGGCGGGCACATTGGAGGGCAATGCACTGCAGCTAAAGTTTTGCAAAGTGGATTCTTTTGGCCTTCATTATTTAAGGATGCTGATGACTACGCAATGAAATGTGATTGGTGTCTACGCACCGGCAACATTTCATGGAAGAACACAATGCCAATGAACACTATCTTGGAGCTGGAATTATTTGACGTATGGGGGATTAATTTCATGGGACCATTTCCTCCTTCGCATGGTAAGCATTATATCTTATTGGTCGTCGATTACGTTTTCAAGTGGGTAGAGGCAATTGCATGCGCCGCAAGTGATGCGGTTGTAGTCTCCTAGTTCCTCAAGAAAAATATTTTCACTTGTTTTAGTACTCCCCGTGCTATCATAAGTGATGAAGGATCACACTTTGTCAATCACAATATAAAGGAGTTGCTGCACAAATAAAATATCCTCCACAAGGTGGGCACCGCATACCATTCGCAAACGAATGGTCAGGTTGAAGTGTCTAATAGAGAAATTAAGTTGATACTTGAGAAGGTGGTAAAACCTTCACAGAAAGATTGGGCGATGAAGCTTGATGATGCGTTGTGGGCATACTGGACCGCATTTAAAACACCTATAGGTCTGTTCCCCTGTACGTTGGTATTTGGCAAGGCGTGTCATTTGCCTTTGGAGCTAGAGTATAAAGCATTATAGGCGGTCAAGAAATTGAATTTTGATTTGAAGAAAGCAGGGGAAGTGCGAAAACTGCAGTTGGTCAAGCTAGAAGATTGGAGGGTCAACGCATATGAGAATGCGAAGATTTATAAAGAGCGCACCAAGCGCTGGCATGATGAACACATATGCACTAGAAACTTCTAAGTCGGGCGAAAGGTCTTACTTTTCAATTCAAGATTGTGGCTCTTCCCGGGAAAATTAAAATCGCGCTGGTCCGGTCCCTTCATCATCAAAGCAATATTTCCACATGGTGCGATGGAACTGATCACTAAGGATGACAGTCAAACATTTAAAGTTAATGGACAAACGGTCAAAGGCATATTGCAGAGGAGATTTCCAGCCAGAAACAATCTCTGCAAAGTTGAAAAACCCGGACTATCCCTTACTCAACTCTTGAACATTTAACTCTTCGTCACTTTACTATTATCTTTATTTCACTTATTTTTCTCTTAAAAAAAACTTGTTGTTTTGTTTTAAAATCATTTGACCCTCTCTTTGTCTGTTTACAAGGATTAAGGCACAGGATTGCAACGAAGCAAATGATCTCAGTCCATCACCGTAATCCACAGAAGAAAATATCGTCGCAAGGATGGATGAATCAATACACAATGCGAGCGACAACGCAAAATTTGAGGGTGTACTCTTCCTTATCTTTATTTCAAATTTTGCACTATCACATTGCATTTCACTTTTTACAGTTTTATCACCGCATACTCCTTGATTACCACAATTATTTAACAAGTAGATAAATTTAATAGTTCACCGCATGTTGTTTCTTTGCCAAGTATGATTTCAATGATGAAAAATATGCTTCTATGTCTTTCAATTATTTATACATCAGAGTCAACTTTAATAGTTCACCGATAGTCACCTGTTGTTTCTTTGCCAAGTATGATTTCAATGATGAAAAATATGCTTCTATGTCTTTCGTATATATCAGAGTCAACTTAATCTTAAGATAGTCACCTTATGAAATATTTCTAGAAGTTAGGGATTTGCTAGCTTTCTTTCAAACTCTCTTTACAACGTATTCTATGACCATCGCATGACCTATTTTAATTTCTTTTGGCAATGAGGATATTACCGCATTTTAAATTTGGGGGTGAGGTATTTATTTTCGATCTTGCTATAAAAAAAATAAATAAATATATATTTTTTTTAGAATAAAAACTCCATTGTCAATGCAATGGGAAACCCATGTTGATAAAAGTTAAGTTGTGAAAGGCACTTACCTGTAGTTGGATGTCCGCATGACACCCGTGGGGGCAAGCCAAAACGAAAGTAAGACATCAGGATCAAGGCATAAATAAATAATCGTAACTCCAATGCCAAATCGATATGAGTTTAGTTTTAGAAAGAGTGCATTGCACGTAGTTGGATGTCCACATGACACCCGTGAAGGCAAGCCAAAACGAAGGCAATACACTCGGATTAGTGCAAGGTCAGAAGAAAAAAATAGCAATAAAGAAATTTTTTGTGCAAGGATAAATCATTTAACACCCCGGAGGAAAATTTTCTTTTTGAAATAAATCATGCAATGTTCCAGAATTTAGTAAAGTCCTTTTGAAAGTTAAGCTTGCAATCCCTAAGTCTTAGAAATATTTTAGGAAGAGACTTGAATAAGACTTAAGAAAATTCTAGCATATAGGATTTGAACGAAGTATCTCTTAGAAATCTAGGGAAAGAACTTTGTGGTTAACTTGTTAAAGGAATCTTTAGCTTATGCTTGAGGACAAGTATTATTTAAATTTGGGGGTGTGATAACGGGTAGAAATGCACGTTATCATAGTACTAAGTTCTTAAATAATATTGGATTGCGTTGATGAAATATGTTAAATTGCGTCCATTAAGCATAAATTCTATAATATTGTGGTCGCATGCGTCCAAGCATTAGAGCAGTTGATCTTTACATTTTTGTGCAGAATATGCATTAACGCAATGCAGAGATTGCGATCATAGGAATACATTGATCGAGCGTAACTTCACCGCAAGACTTTGCGATGATCATGCTCGCAAACATTCGCCCAAGAAGAATCATTCGCCCAAGACTTTGCGATGATCGAGCGTAACTTCCAAGTGAAAGGATAATTGAGAGCGATGGGACAGAAAGCTGATGATAGTCGAATCCAAATTAAGTTGACAGCCGATAATGGTCACGAAGTACATTCAGCTTTATCGATGACAATTATCCAACGCATCAGTCAGGAATTAAAGTTGTCCCATCTGTACAACTGGGAGAGAGAAGCCGCCTTTCACCGTGGAAAATCTATAAATACCAAGTGCACTCTTCAGAGAAGACGGAAGTAGTCGATTAATTCACCACTTTACAGTTTGCACATCTTCATTTTTAGTTTTCCTTCATCTTAAGGCAGACGCGAGGGAGAAGTTGTGCTGGTAGATCCTTCTGATAAGCTTGGAAGAGCGTTGGAAGTTACAAAGATAGAGAGAGGGCCGACGCCTGCGGAAGCGGGAATATCTTTAGATCAGAATAGAGATTCCAGTGTATGCGGTCTTAGCGATAAGATATGATTGTATGCGGTCACCTTGCTTTCATGCATTTTGCATCAACGTATAGGACTAGAGTAGAGACTTAGAGATAAGCTCTATGGAAATTTTGCATTCAACACATGCGTCCTAGACTTAGGAGCATCGCATTTACATTGGAAAATGACTTGCTGTGCATGGTAGTAACATGATCTCAAGGTCTACGCATTTTCAAGTAACGCCAGCTAGAGATCTTCTCAACCCATTCATCGCATACTCATTGCATCTATCAACGCAACTTTGGTTTCTCAAATCTGTCGCATTTATTTGTTTCTTTTTAATCAATGCAATCAACAACCAAACACTTTATTTATTTTCCCCATTAACGCAAAGTTTTCATAAAAAAGTATCAACGCAATCTATTTTTACAAGTCCCTGTGTCCGACCCTGGACTTACCAAGAAACTCAGAGGAATTTACACTTGAATTCCGCTGGGGAAACTTGAGTACACAACGCAATCCATCAACGCATATCATCCGTATTTCCACTTAATAAAATAACGCATCAAGTTTTTGGTGTCGTTGTCGGGGACTTCGGCAAAATAGTTTGTTAACGGTAATTTTTTTTTTTAATTTCTTTGCAGGACTCTCAATCTCTGGCGAATTACGACCCGGAGATTGAGAGGACTTTTAGACGAAGATTAAGAGACCGCCAACAGCAACCACAATCCGATAAAGAAGAGATGGAAGAGCAGCTTGAAGGTGGAGCACCAAATGATAACAATGTCATGGCGAATCCGATTCTGTTGGCAAACGATCACAATAGGCCCATTAGGGACTATGCATCGCTAAACCTCTATGATATCTCTCTGGGAATCATGAGGCCTGCCCTCGATGGAAGCAGATTCGAGATGAAACCGGTGATGCTGCAGATGATCTAGACTGCAGGTCAATTCAGAGGAAGGCATGGCGAGGATCCACACGCCCACCTCCAAAGTTTTATTGAAATCTGCAATACTTTTGTGTTCCCAAACATCTCTGTTGAGGAAGTTCGACTAACGTTTTTCCCATTTTCTCTCTGTGATTAAGCTAGAAAACGGGCTTATTCGCTCGAACCAGGAGAGATTACTTCTTGGGAGCAGGTAATGGAGAAATTCATGAAAAGTATTTTCCACCTACCGAGAACGCAAGACGAAGAAAGCTTATTACAAATTTGGAACAATATATGGACGAATCGCTCAGTGATGCCTTTCTGGGCGAGGTTTAAAAGGTTGGTCCAAGATTGTCCACATAATGGGCGACCAGACTGTCTTCAAATAGAAATGTTCTATCACGGTTTGAATCCCGCTTTAAAAACCACTGCCAATGCAGCAGCCGCTGGTGGTATGCTTTAAAAAACTTACGATGAGGCGAAGAATAACCTAGACCGCATCTCTAAGAACCATGAAGACTAGAAGGAGAGAAACCAGAGATTAAGACTTAAAGATTTTAACGCAAATAACAGTGCTATTGTTTTATTACAAAACCAAATGACCACAATGAAGAATTTGATTCAAGGAATGGTGATCGACAGCCTAACACCGCAAGGTGGACAAATCAAAGCAATCAGTCAAAACACCTCAAGGTGTACGACTTGCAGTGATGGACATGCAATGGAAGATTGCTCGCAAAATCCACATATTGTATATTTTGTAAAGAATAACCCCTTTTCAAACACTTACAACCCCGGGTGGAAAATCCACCCCAATTTTGTTGGAAGAATCAACAACAAAATTTTCAATCTATTGCGCAAAAAGAAGGGCCACTAGGATTCTTCCAACGGAACAACGGTCAACAGAGCAATCAAGCAAGTAGATCACAACAACCAACGCAATCTTCTTCTCTGGAGAGCCTGTTGAAGTAATATATAGAGAAAAACGAGACAGTGCTTCAAAGTCAGGCTACGTCTATCCGCAACCTCAAATTGCAAATAGGCCAGATTGTGTGTGAGCTGATAAGTACACCGCAAGGGTTCTAATGGGATTAGCAACCTAGTTTAATCTTTTTAAATCGGTTTAATAGGATTAAAATGATTGACATAAAAGATTAAAATTGTATTAAATCTATTTATAAGGGACCTTTTATCTAAGGCGGGTTTTGTCTAGGCTGCGGTTCTTAAGCTAAGGGAAACGGAACACCCTTACTTGGGAACCTACCTGGAAAGGTGAATTAGATAAATTTGCTACAAGCATGCGATAGTTGGTCAAAGTCTCCGTTAAAGAGTTTAATGGATGATGATCAAAAGTTGTTTCAATTATCTAAGATAAAAGTTACTATTGGGCAAACCTAAAAAGTCACTTAGTTAAAATTCTTAGACGTGTTTTTTCTAAGTAAACTAAACCTTAGGTTATAAAATACTCAGTGGGAGGAAGAGATGTATCTGATATGTCAATGATTCCACTCACGTTTCTCCCTGAATGTTTACACCGTGAGATTCTTGTTTGGCTTTGTGGTGCCTTGGGAGCATGATCCTTTAGATGGTGTTTGCATGAGTCAATATCAAGGTGGATGAAGATAGTGTTTATAGTAAGTGGGTGAAGGGTGTGTGTCAATATGTCCTACGATCTCTGTCATTGATTCACACCGTGAAATCATTCTGTACTCCCTCGTGACGCTCTATGAGTGTCTCCCGTCGGATGGGTTTTGTGCAATTGGTCAAAATCAAGGTGAGCTCCAGAAATGGATAGGGTCGCATTAGGTTTTGCCCCAATCAGATTTTTTTCCCTTTGGATTAGCTGCTTGGGACAGATCTCTAGGGCCTAAAATGGTGGGTCACACTTACGGGAGGTTGTTAAGTAAGTTATTGATCTATTGACCAAATCAATGATGGCTACTCGTTATAGGAGCAAGAGTTATTTTGGTATTAATGTCTGGTTGAGAATTTCTCAATTCAGAAGAGGGATAATTGACCTCTCTTCGGCGGCTTTTGTCCTAAACCTTTGAAGCATCATTGCTAAACTAGATGTCACACGGGGTTTATGTTAGTTTTGCTAAACCTTATTGGATGTTGTACATTTTTTTAACGGGTATTCGCTTAAAACCTAAGATAGGTCAATGTGTTTTTGTTTTCAGCAACTTGTTAGTATTTTCGTTTAATGCCTCAAATTTGACCAATTATATACATTGGAAAGAGTATCGTAATATGTCTTTCGTGGTAAACGATCTCGAATTTGTCATGGTTGAGGAATATCCTCAAGTCTCGACCCTTGATGCACCGCAAAGTGTTTGTAATGCATATGAGGTGTGGATGAAGGCTAATTCATTGACCTGACTTCACATTTTGGCTAGCATACCTAATGTTTTGGCCAAAAGGGTTGAGAACATGGTCATTGCATACGAGATCATGGACTCATTACAAGATTTGTTTGAACATCAGTTTTTACTTTTTGAGGATAGAGGGATGGATGACATAAACAGTTGTGTCAGTTCCCAAGTTAAACTCCAGAAAGAGAAAGCAAATATTGTTGACTCGGTTGCAGTTCATAGAAGAGAAGTGTTTTCTAACACAGAACTTGGAGATTATTTAGGTTATGATACAGATCCCACAACTCTCCAAAAGAAAAGGATGTCTAAAGACAGTAAATCTGATTTACTGGTCTTGGAGACGTGTTTGGTAGAGAATGGTGATTTTGTCTGGATCCGTGATTCGGATGCTACTAATCACGCCAGTTCCTCTTACCAAGGATTTAGTTCCTTGTAAACATTGCCATAGGGAGAAATGACTGTTCGAGTCGGTTCTGGTGAGGTTGTTTTGGCTGTTGATGTAGGCAGACTGAAGTTATTTTTCGACAAGAAACGTTATCTGTTCTGGTAATATTTTCATAGTTCCTCATATCCAAAGGAACTTAATCTCGGTTTCTTATCTCATTGAACAAGGGTACACTGTCTCCTTTTCTGAGAATAAAGTGTTTATTTTCAAAAATAAAATGAAGATTGGTTTTGGTTCAATAGAAAGTAACTTGTATGTACTAAGGCCGTGAGTCATAAAAGCCTTGTTTAATACTGAAATGTTCAATACAGCGACAAAAACTAAAAGACCAAAGGTTTCTCCTAAGGAAAATGTCCATCTTTGGCATCTAAGGTTATGTCACATCAACCTCAATAGAATTGAGCAGTTGGTGAAAAGTTTAGAAAAAAAACTCCTTGCCGGTGTGTGAATCATGCTTCGAAGGCAAGATGACCAAACGACCTTTTACTGGAAATGGTTACAGAGCCAAGGAAGTCTTGGAGCTTGTACATTCTGACCTCTGTGGTCTGATTCGTGTTAGGGCTCGAGGTGGGCATGAATATTTCATCTCTTTCATAGATGATTATTCAAGGTACGGGTATCTCTACCTAATGCAATGTAAGTTTGAAGCCCTTGACAAGTTCAAGGAGTGTAAGGCTGAAGTTGAAAACTTGTGATAGAACATGGGATTTCATCCCAACTCTCGTCCCCAGGTACACCTCAGCAGAATGGTGTATCAGAAAGGAGAAACTGGTTGGACATGGTTCGATCTATGATGAGTTATACTCATCTTTCAGACTCGTTTTGGGATTTTGCAGTGGAGACTGCTGATGCTCGTATTTATGAAGTGGAAATATGGATGATATGTATTGATGGAATTGCGTTGTGCACTCAAGTTTCCCCAGTGAAATTCAAGTGTAAATTCCTCTGAGTTTCCTGGTAATTTCAGGGTCGAACACAGGGACTTGTGATAGATTGCGTTGGTAATTTTGATGAAAACTTTGCGGTAACTGGGTAAATAAATAAAGTGTTTGGTTTGTTGTTTGCGTTGATGAAAAAGAAATATATAAATGCAGCGGATTTGAGAAAAAACAATTGCATTGATAGATGCAATGAGTATGCGATGAACGGGTTAAGAAGATTTTTAGCTAGCGTTACTCGAGAATGCGTCAGACTATGCGACCATGCATAACAAGTCATTTTCCAATGTAAATGCAATGCTCCTAAATCTAGAACGCATGTGTTGAATGCAAAATGTCTATAGAGCTCATCTCTAAGTCTCTACTCTTGTCCTATGCGATGATGCAAAATGCATGAAAGCAAGGTGACCGCATACAATCATATTCTATCTCTAGGATGCATGTGATGCGTTGATAACAAATAGTGCTCATTTCTAAGCGCCTATCTCTTGTATTATGCTTTCTAATCTGACTCTCCCAAGCCTAGATTCTAACCTGACCTTCCTATGCCTAGATCCTGTCCTTAAACATCTTTAGATTTCAGTGTAAATAGTCTCGGTCAACAAGGAATTGCTACCAAGTTCTCTATCTTTAACTTCCATTGGCATTTTATACTCAACTCATTTATAAGAATGAAATTTCTTTCCCTATATCTGTTCACTCTCTGTGATTCACGCATGAGTAGCTATTCTTATCTAAAGATGTTTCCGCTTCCGCAGGTGTTGGCCCTCTCTCTGTCTTTGGAGCTTTCAGTTCTCTCCCAAGCTTACTGGAATGATCTATCGGCACAACATTCTCCCCCGCATCTACCTTAAAATGAAAGAAAACTAAGAACAAAGACGTGTGAATTGAACAACTTGTTGTAAAAACAGTGAACCCCTTTTCTGAAGAGTGCACTTGGTATTTATAGAGCATCCATGGTGAAAGGTGGCTTCTCTCTCCCCGTTGTACAGATGGGATAGCTTTAATTCCTGATTGACGCGCCAAATAATTGTCACCGATAAAGCTGAATGTACTTTGTGACCGTTATCGGTTGTCAACTTTATTTGGATTCGACTGTCGTCAGCTTTCTGTCCCATCGCTCTTAATTATCCTTTCACCCGAATGCACCCACCATGTTGTGCTGACCAAGTTGCGGCGATCCTTCTCGGACGAATGTTTGCGAACACGATCAACGCAAGGCCTTGCGGTGAAGTTGCGCTCGACCGATGATTTCTTGTGATCGCAATCTTGCATTGCGTTAACGCATATTCTGCACAAAAATACAAAAATCAATAGTTCTAATGCGTTGAACGCACGCGACTGCAATATTATAGAATTTATACTTAATGAAAGCAATTTAACATATTTCATCAATACAATCTAACATTGTTTAAGAACTTAGCACTATGATAACGTGCATTTCTGCCCGTTATCACACCCCCAAATTTAAACAATGCTTGTCCTCAAGTATAAGCTAAAGACTCCTTTAGCAAGTCAACCGCAAAGTTCTTTTCCTAGATTTCTCAAGAATACTTCGTTCATATCCTATATACCAGAATTTCCTTAAGTTTTATTCAAGTCTCTTCTTAAAATATTTCTAAGACTTAAGGACTGCAAGTTTAACTTTCAAAAGGACTTTACCAAATTCCGGAACATCGCATGATTTATCTCAAAAAAAGAAAATTTTTTTTCTACTAGGGTGTCAAATGATTTTATCCTTGCACAAAAAATTTTCTTCATTGATATTATTTATTTATTTATTTATTTTCTAACCTTGCGCTGATCCGAGTGTCTTGCCTTCGTTTTGGCTTGCCCCCACATGTGTCATGCGGACATCCAACTACAAGCAATGCACTCTTTCTCAGACTAAACTCATACCTATTCGGCAGTGAAGCTGCAGTCATTTATTTATGCATTGAACCTGGTAACTTACTTTCGTTTTGGCTGGCCCCCACGTGTGTCATGCGGACATTCAACTATAGGTAAGTTCCTTTCACAACTTAACTCTTATCAACATGGGTTTCCCATTGCGTTAACAGTGGAGTTGTTATTCTCAATTTTTTTAAGAAATAAATAGCAAGGTCGGAAACAAATACTCCACCCCTAAATTTAAAATGCGGCAATGTCCTCATTGCCAAAAGATTAAAATAAGTCATGTGATGTTCTAGAATGCGTTGTAAAGAGAGTTTGTAAAAAAAGCTAGCAAACCCTTAAGTTCTAGAAATATTTCATGAGGTGACTATCTTAAGACTAAGTTGACTCTAATGTATACAAAGAAATAGAAGCATATTTTTCATCATTGAAATCATACTTGTCAAAGAAACAGAATGCGGTAAAGTACTAAATTTATCTATGTCGATTTGATTGCGGTGATGAAAGAGGATGCAGTGATAAAACTTGTAAAACTAACATGCGATGTGATAGTGCAAAATTTGATATAAAGATAAGGAAGAGTACACCTCCAAATTTTGTGTTGTCGCCCGTATTGTATTGACGCATCCATCTTTGCGATGATCTATCTTCTGTGGATTGCGGTGATGGGGTGAGATCATTTACTTCTTCTTGAAACATCTCTGCAATCCTGTGCCTTAATCATTGTAAATGAAAAAGTGATGGTCAAATTATTTTAAAACAAAATAAAACTCGTTATCACATGTTTTTTATTTTTTATTATTGAAATAACAAACGAAAGACAACCATGAGGTAAAGAGTCTACGATCTACTATCCCTTGTGCACGGTAGATAGCTACTTACTACTGGGAATCGTGGGTAGTAAAATAAAGATAGATAAAGATTAAAAGGATAAAGTGCAGATTTCGAATAGTGGTGAAGAATTGATGAGTTGATGCTTCCAAAAACTTGCGTCTCTGATATGTTGCGATCATTTGATAACATAGGGACCACTTATTTCAGCTGGTTTGTTCACGTCCATGGTGGTTTTCTCTCTTTTCTTTGTCCTCGAGGATCTTTACTGCCTTAATCGGAGTTTTTCCCCATGAATGCTCATTACAATTTCCCCCTTGCGCACATCAATTTGAGCGCGACTGGTTGAAAGAATGGTCATCCCAATATGATGGGCGCATCTTCGTCCGCTTTATAATCCAAAATGAGGAAGTCTGCCGACAAGATGAATTTATCGATTGAGATTGCGACATTTTTCAACTCTTCTTCAGGTTGTATTCGAGATCTGTTCGTGAGCAGGAGAGTTTCCTTTGTAAAGGGTTGGAAAGCTTAATAGGTCCATTTATGGGCTAAAACAAGCATCTAGATCATGGAACATTAGATTTAACACTGACGTCATGTCATTTGGCTTTGATCAGAATGTTGATGAGCCTTGTGTTTACAAGAAGTTCATCAACAGCTCGATAGCTTTCCTGGCAATGTATGTGGATGATATCCTACACATTGTGAATGATGTAGAGTATCTGACTGATATTAAGAAGTGCTAGGTGCCCAGTTCCAAATGAAAGATTTGGGTGAGGCACAGTATGTTCTAGGGATCTAGATTATTTGGGATCGTAAGAACAAGAGGTTAGCCTTGTCTCAAGCATCGCACATTGATGAAATGTTGATCAAGTATAGGATGCAGCATTCCAAGAAGGATTTATTACCCTTCAGGCATGGAATCATTTTGTCTAAGGATCAATATCCTAAGACACCTCATGAGGTTGAGAAGATTAGATGAATTCCCTATGCTTCAGCTATAGGAAGCTTAATGTATGCAATGTTGTGTATCAAACCTAACATTTGTTATACAGTAGGGACTGTCAGTCGGTATCAGTCCAATCCAAGATTTGATCACTGGACGATGGTCAAGATGATCCTCAAGTATCTTCAGAGAATGAGGGACTACATGCTTGTGTATGGAGATAAGGATTTGAGGATACTGATAGAGATTCTCGAAAATCGACATCGAGGTCAGTGTTCACTCTGAATGGAGGGGCTGTAATGTGGCAAAACATCAAGCAAGGATGCATCGCAGACTCCACTATGGAAGCCGAATACGTAACCGCTTGTGAAGCAGTTAAGAAAGCTGTTTGGCTGAGGAAATTCTTTACAGATTTGGAAGTTGTTCCAAATATGGATTTGCCGATCACTCTTTATTGTGATAATAACGGGGCTGTGGCAAATTCGAAGGGGCCTCAGAGTCATCATCGGGGCAAGCATATAGAACGAAAATACCACTTGATCAGGGAGATTGTACATCACAGTGATGTGATAATCACGAAGATTGCATCGGAGCACAACTTGCTGATGCCTTTACAAAGGCTCTCATGGCTAAAGTGTTCGAGGGTCACCTGGAGAGTGGGTCTGCAGGACATGCAACATCTTATCTAGGGCAAGTGGGTGATGATACTACGGTATGCCCTAGTTTATTGTATATTATACATGTATTTATCTTGTATTGTACATTAGTCTCCCGAGGCATTAGGACAAGTGAGAGATTGTTGAGTTTGGTGTCCTAATTCTCCCAAAGTCTTGTTGTTTGTAATTTATACACATTTTTATGAATAAAATAAGAGTTATTTCATTCTTACATTTACTCATATCCAATAAACAAAGCTCCATGGTTATCATATGTAAACCTAAGCATGTATATGAGATATAAAAGTGGATCTTGCCTTAAGTGATAATCTAAATAGATTTGTAGTATAAGGATTAATGAGGGATTCCTGATCCTAGTGACACTACGGATACGACCCACTTTATAGTGGTTTACAAGTGTTGTGAACTACTACAGATGGTAGATCCTGAGTATTCATGTGGAGACATGCGAATGAGAGTGTCCTATACAAAGAATTTGTATAAGACTGGACCATGAGATGACTAGTCTCTGTATATAACGCCGTTGATACTGGAGATTTACATCTCACCTAAACGACCATAGGTAACATGACTTCAATCCTGAGTGTTTTGGGAACTTCTGTCTTTGAGGGCAATCCTTTGATAAGTATGGGTGAGAGTGACCAGATTGCCAACTCAACATGCCTACCTTTTTGGGGACTTGTCTGATTTGAGAACTGGGAACTCAGTTACACAAGATGGAATTAATTCCTTCCCCGAAGTAGGGGTAAGTAGATAGATTGTTCCCTTATGGGCTGATTTCGGGGCTTGAACATGGTAGCCACAACTTCTCTTTGGAAGAGAGGACTTAGTCATAGTAGGACTATGACTTATGTTCATTAAAGAGATTAGTGGTACTTAAGGAGTTAGATGTAACTATAGGGGCATAACGATTATTGGCCAAGTTGTACTTATGAGCGACCTATGAAGGGTTGTCGCACTATTGATAGGTTAAGATGGACACATAATATATCTGTAGTAAGGAGAGTTCAGCTGACGGTCTTTAGTGGACTGCCTGGCAGTTAATGGATGGTGGTCCCATGACTAAAGAGTTTAGTTAGTTATTCACATACCGTTGGAGCTTCGAGCTACAAGTCCATAAAGTCCCCTTGGTAGCTCATTGGATTTAAGTTAAAAATCAGTTCTTGGTGTTGATTTGAAATGTTCAAATTGACAAGAGGTAATTTGATTATATATCATATGATTGGTGTGGTGTATGAGATACATTAAGTGCTATGAAATAGAAAAATAGCTATGGTTTATATGTCTCATGAGATGAGATATGAAAACTATAGGTTATAAATATAGTATGGTAAGTTGGTTATCATTTATATTTATAATAATATTAATTATTGGATAATTATCTTTTTTCTCTAATAATTAATTGAGTGGGCGGTTATTGGTAGTTTCATGGTAACCGTGAGATAAAAGGAAAATTTTTTTCCAAAATTTAGTAGTTGTTGATTTGAGATTTTCATTCTCGAAAATTACTCACGATGGCTGTCAAGTAAATTAGATTTGCTAAACAATAGCTTTGAAAGACTAGACGATCGTGGAGTGTTTCTATACGAAAGATCATTTCGTTGGCCAATTAGCTAAACGATCGTGCAACTTTTGCTAAATGATCGCATTTATTAAACGATTGGGCATCGTCTATGTGATAGGCTTTGACATCTCCCACTTGCTCAATCGTTTACACGATTGTTCTCCTCCGGTCTCATCCTCTAACCAAGTCCACACAGAACCCACACTTTTGAATTCTCACAACGAGAATACCAAGATAGCCATTATGGTGGTGTCGTACTCAACTCGACACTAGTCGAGGTTTTGTGGAGGTCGTTCGCTATGTTCATGATCTGGGTGATCGCTCTATTTGAGTTCACTATGATCGTGCGGTGTAACAGTCATGGTGTACGAGCGTTTGTGTTGCAATCTTGCGAGTTGTTCGAGTGTTCGTGATCAAAGGTGTTGAAGATGAGTCTGCAAATGTATGTTTGTTCTATCCCTTGATCTTTAGAAAAGCATGCTGTAATTTCATTTTCTGCATGATCGTATGTTTCCTTTTTGTGATTGTAACTGTAATGTTCATATACGAATGAAATTTGGATCGATTATTCCGCTGCTCATGGAAATCCTCGGTTACGATTTCCTTCAGATGCAAGATTCCAAGAGGGTTTTTTTACCCTTCAAGCATGGAATCGTTTTGTATAAGGATCAATGTCCTAAGACACCTCAAGAGGTTAAGGAGATGAGACAGATTCCCTATGCTTCAGCTGTTGGAAGCTTAATGTATGCAATGTTGTGCACTAGACCCGACATTTGCTACGCAGTAGGGATTGTAAGTTGTTATCTGTCCAATCTAGGATTTGATCATTAGACAGCGGTCAAGACGATCCTCAAGTATCTTCGGAGAACGAGGGACTACATGCTCATGTATAGAGATAAGGATCTGATCCTTACAGGATACACAAACTCTGGCTTTCAGACTAATAAAGATTCTCGCAAAACGACATCGGGGTCAGTGTTCATTTTGAATGAAGGGGTTGTAGTATACCAAAGCATCAAGCAAGGATGCATCGCAGACTCCACTATTGAAGTCGAATAGTAGTCGCTTGTGAAGCAGCTAAGGAGGCTGTTTGGCTGAGGAAATTCCTTACAGATTTAGACGTTGTTCCAAATATGGATTTGTCGATCACTCTGTGTTGTGATAACAATGGTGCTATGGCAAATTTGAAGGAACCTCAAATCGTCATCGAGGCAAGCATATAGAACGGAAACACCACTTGATCAGGGAAATTGTGCATCGCAGTGATGTGATAGTCACGAAGATCGCGTCAGTGATGAATTATAATCACCACCCACTTGATGCATTATGAATGTGATGAAATAACGATATGAGATTGCGGTGATGAATTATGCGTTGCACACATGCAAGTTTTCCTAGTAAACCTCAAGTATAAATTTCACTAGGTTTCCTGGTAAGTCCAGGGTCGAACACAGGGACTAATGAGTTACTATGTAACGGTAAATTTTGATTCCTTTGCGGTGAAAAAAACAAATAAGTGGTTGATGTGTTGTTTAAGTATAAATTCTACGACGGAATTGAGTAAAGAGTTGACGACAGTGAAAGTTACAATGAGTATGCGGGGAACGGGTTAAGAAGGGATTTAGCTAACACTTCCTAAGATTGCATTCAAGTTATGCGATCATACTACACACACACAAAAACATGTCATCTCTCAATGAAAATTCCATAGTTCCTAATTCTAGGACGCATGGAATGTATACAATAATGTCGATAGGACTTATGTCTAAGCCTCTATTCTTGTCTATGCGATAATGAATGATACACACATACACAAGGTGACCGCATACTATCATATCCTATTTCTAGGGTGCATGCGATGCATAATAGCAAACATATCTTATCTCTAAGTTTCTATCTCTTGCTTATGTGGTTCTAATCTGACTCTCTCAAGCCTTGATTCTAACCTGACTCTCTCAACTCTAGGTTCTTTCTTTAGACTATTCTCTCAAGTTTGATGCGCCGATTAATGGTCACCGAAAAGTTGAATGTACTTGCTATAGTGTGTTGTTAACGGTTTGTCAACTAAATTCGGATTCGATCGTCATCAGCTTTCCGTCCCATCATGATTTATCATGATTTCACCTTGATGCACCATCTTTATGTGACCACCTTCTTGAGCAACTTCTCGCGAGTGCATACGATTGCGTGGCTTCGTGGTCGTAATCTTTTAGTGCGCTCGGTCATCGAATTCCTTGGATCGCAATTTGCTTTGCGCCAACACATTTTTCCTGCACAAAATAAGTAAATTAGCTGCTTTTATGCAATGGGCGCATGCGATCGCTATTCTCAGTTTAATGCTTTTGGACACGATTTTGCATATTTTTATCATTACATTCCCACTTTGTTTTATATCTTTGTGCTGTAATAACGTGCATTTCTGCCCGTTATCACACCCCCAAATTTAAAACAATGTTTGTCCTCAAGCATAAATTAAAGATTTTCTTTATCGAGTCTAGATTTCTCGAGGTACCTTATTCAAATCTTATGAACCAAAATCTTCTTAATTTCTTTCCTGGTCTCTTCTTAAAATATTTCTAAAACTTAGGGACCGCAAGTTTAAACTTCAAAAAGACTTTACTTGTTTCCAGGACATCGCATGATTTATTTCAAAACTTTTTCCAACCGGGGTTTTTCCAAATGATTTTTTTTTTGCGCAATTTAGATTTTTTTTTTTTTGTGATCTTGCGCTGATCTAAGTGCCCAGCCTTCGTTTTGGCTTGCCCCCATGGGTGTCATGCGAGCATCCAACTTCGAGCAAGGCATACTCTCTCAGTCTAAACTCATGCCCATTTGACAGCGGAGTTGTGATCACTTGATTTATGCGTTAATCACGATTCCTACCTTTATTTTGGCTTGCCCCCACGGGTGTCATGCGGACATCCAACTACGAGTAGGATCCAATCTCAACGTCAAAAGTTCCTTTTTTTTTAACTGTCCAAAAGTAGCAAGGTTGAAAATAAATACCGACACCCCTAAATTTAAACGTATCAATGTCCTCATTGCTGATAGACTGAAATAAGTCATGTGATGCTCTTAGGAAGTTTCGTAAAACTCATTTTGAGAGAAAATTGGTGAACCACTAACTTTTAGAAATGTTTCATGAATTGCCCGTCCTGAAATTAAGTGGAATCTAGTACATGGGATGAGAAATAAAGGCATGAGTTTCATCATTGAAATCATCATTGGTACGAGAAAAAATTGACTAACCAGAGTAATCAACATTAATGATTGCGCCAACTGAAGAGGATGCGATGATAAAATTATCAATGTTAAAAATGAGATGTGATGATGCAAAATTTGGAATAAACAAAGTCAAAGAAAGATACAATCCCCAAATTTGCTCTATTGCCCGCATCATCTGTGATCGCATCCTTCTTTGCGGTGAGCTGATTTCTTCGATTGTGATGGGCTGAACGAACTAGTCATGTTTTCGCGTAGCTCCACCACAATCGTTTACCACGATTGTTGCTAAAAAAAATCAAGAGGGTCAAAATATAAAAGACAGAGTTGATAATTTTTTTTTTTTAGATAGTTATGTTCGTACCGAAAAGGTAGAGTAAGTTCATGAAATAAAGATAGAAAAAGGATACTTCAAAAAATTACGTCCCTGATGAGTTTGTGTCGCATACTATTGCAGGGACTACTCATTTCTTCTCCAATCAAGATATCCTCAGGTCCACGAACGTTTTCTCGCGATGCAAGTCTCCTCTGTGATATATCTTGACTCTTTGCGTGTTGACTTTAATGCGTTGGTCCCGTCTTCATTGGTTAACTCAACCGTTCCATGCGGGAATACCTCTTTGATCATAAATGGACTAGACCATCGTGACTTTAATTTTTCGGGAAAAAGTCGTAGCCGAAAATTGTATAATAAGACTTTCTGTCCAACTTAGAGATTCTTCTCACATAATCGTTTGTCATGCCAACATTTTACGTGCTACTTGTAGATCTTGGCATTTTCATATGTTTGAGTTCTCCATTTGTTTAGCTCGATCAACTGAAGTTTTCTTGCCTCCCCTACGGTCTTCAAATCAAAATTGAGCTTTTTCACTGCCCACATTGCTTTGTGCTCCAATTCAAGTTGTAAGTGACATGCCTTTCCAAACACCAGCACACACGGGGACATGCCTATAGGTGTTTTATAGGCGGTCTTGTATGCCCACAAGGCATCGTCCAGCTTCATGGCCTAATCTTTGCGTGAAGGATTCACCACCTTCTCTAAGATCAGCTTGATTTCCCTATTGGACACCTCAGCTTGGCCGTTTGTCTGTGGATGGTATGCGGTGGCGACCTTATGGTGGATATTATATTTGAGCAGCAATTTGTTGATGATGCCATTAACAAAGTGGGAGCCTTCATCACTTATTATGGCACGTGGGGTGCCAAAACGAGTGGATATTTTTCTGCAAGAACTTGGAGACTATCACTGCATCGTTTGCGACGTACGATACCGCTTCAACCCATTTGGAAACATGATCAACGGCCAACAGAATGTATTTGTGACCATTTGATGGTGGAAATGGTCCCATGAAGTTCCCAGTAATAATATTTACATTCGTGTACAAGCCGCTTCTTTTGGTGGGCTGTGTAGTTTTCTGGGAATTGTTCATAGACCAGATAATTGACCACATCTGCGTACCATTGTAATTCTTCAATTTTGAACAGCTGCTCATCTGGGAAGGTTGCGTTCACTTTCAACTGGTTGCGGTCGACTTTCGGATTTTCTAATCTTGATAGGTGGTCCTCAACCTGGTTCTCCATCCCCTTGCGATCAATGATTTCCATGTTGAATTTTTGAAGGAGGAGAACCCATCGAATCAACCTCGGCTTTGTATCTTTTTTCTTCATTAAATATTTGATTGACGAGTGGTCGGTGTGAACGATCACTTTGGATCCGAGCAAGTAAGCTCTAAATTTCTTTAGCACAAAGATCATCGCAAGAAGTTCTTTTTCAGTGGTAGTGTAATTCGTTTGGGGAGGGTTCAAGATTCTACTTACATATGCGATGGAGTGTAGCATTGTTTTCTTCTTTTATGCTAGCACCGCCCCCATCGCATAATCGCTAACATTGCATATCAGCTCAAATGGCTGTGCCCAGTCCGGTGCGATCAATACAGGTGCGGTTATCAATGCAGTCTTCAGTATTTTAAATGCGTTGATGCATTGTTCATCAAAATCAAATGTTCTCTCGGCCTTCAGCAACACACTCAATGGTTGAGCAATGTTTGAAAAGTCCTTCACAAAATGACGATAAAATCCTGCATGTCCAAGGAAACTCCTGACAGCCTTCACATTTACTGGAGGAGGAACCTTTTCAATGGCCTCAATCTTTGCCTTATCCACCTCCATCCCTTCCTTGGAAACTTTATGCCCGAGCACAATACCTTCATTCACCATGAAGTGGCACTTCTCCCAGTTCACAAGATTTGTCTCTTCACATCTCCTTGGTATCTTCTTCAAATTGTTCAGACAGACTTCATATGTTTGCCTGTACACCGAGAAGTCATCAATAAAAATTTTCACTGAATCTTCAAGATACTCAGAGAAGATGGCCATCATGCACCTTTGGAACGTGCTCGGTGCATTGCATAATTCAAATGGCATGCGGCGAAAAGAAAATGTTTCGTAGGGGCAGGTGAATGTGGTTTTCTCTTGGTATTCAGAAGCAAGCATTATTTGGTTGTAGCCCGCATACCCGTCCAAAAAGCAGAAGTAATCATTTCCTGCTAGGCGATCTAGCATCTGGTCAATAAAAGGCAAGGGGAAATGATCCTTCTTCGTCGCCGCATTGAGTTTGCAGTAGTCCATGCAGATCCGCCAGACAGTGTCGGTCCTCATTGGTATTAATTCATTATTTGCATTAAAAACTGTCGTCAATCCTTCTTTCTTGGGCACACATTGCACAGAGATGACCCACGTGCTATCGGCGATTGGATAAATAATGCTTGTGTCCAACCATTTGACTATCTCCTTTTTCACAAGCTCTTTTATTGCAGGGTTTAGTTTGCATTGAGGTTCGATAGACCCTTTTTGGTTTTCTGTGAGACGTATACTATGCATGCAATATATGGGGGTGATTCCTTTTATGTCTGCTAGCGTCCATCCTATTGCTTTTATATACTTCTTCAAGATGCTAAGCGGCGCATTTTCTTGATCTTCTTGTAATGCAAAGGAAATTATAACTAGCAGAGTTTCATTTTGCCCCAAGAAAACATACTTCAGGTGGCTTGGCAAGGTTTTTAATTCCACAGTAGGTGGTTGTTCCAATGATGGTTTTTGTGCTTTTCTCTCTTCATTCAACGTCAGTTTTTCTTCTTTGGTTGTCGTTTCCATAATCGCATTGCAGGTGGCTACGGATGCGGTGGCATTCTCTCTTTCATTTTCATCTTCAGACTTTTCTTCTTCATTACAACTGGGTTCATTGTTGGAATCTATTAGGTCTTCTTCTTCCAAATACTTCATGGCTTTAATAATGTCAAACCTGAGCTTCTTTCCATTCACACTCAGCGTGATCTCTCCCTTGTACACATCAATTTGAGCGCGACCAATGGATAAAATCGTCGTCCCAATATGATGGGTACATCCTTGTCTGCTTCATAGTCGAGAATGATGAAATCCGCCGGTAAAATAAAATTTTCAATTGAGACCAGGACATCCTTCACCTTCACCTTTGGATGAACTAGGGACCTGCCCGCCAATTGGAAAGTCACCGTCGTGGGCGCCAGCTGCCCCACAATCAACTGTTTAAAAGTTGAAAGGGGCATTAAGTTGATACTAGCCCCGAGATAGCAAAGCGCTTGACCTATATATATCCCGCCAATTGAGTAGGGTATTGTGGAACTTTTAGGGTGGCACATTTTCGGTGGAATTATGGTGTTTGACTTCTGTGTTAACGCCACCGTTGCAAACTTTCCTGTGCTCCTTTTCTTTGTCACCATGTCCTTAAAAAACTTAGCATACTTTGGCATTTGTTCAATCGCTTCAGTGAAAGGGATGTTGATATGTAACTATTTTAATATGTCCATGAAGCGATGGTACAACACTTCATCATTTTTCTTCTTCTTAAGTCTCTGAGGGAATGGTGGCAGTTGTACCTTCACGGTTCCCTGTTCCATAGGCTTAGAAGTGGATGCAACTTCTGGTTCCTCTTGTGTCAATGGGGTCTGGGGTTCCATCGCAACTGGATCAATCCTACTTGGCTCCGTCCTCTCTTCCACTACTGTTTTTCCACTTCACAAAGTCACAAGTTGATATTGCTTCTTTCCCGTGTTCCCTGGGTTGTGAAGGAGCTCAGTTGAACTCGGCAACTCCCCTTGTGGTCTACTTTTAAGCTCGCCCGCAATCTGTCCTATTTGGATTTCGAGATTGCGGATAGAAGTCGCTTGAATTTAGAGTACTATTTCATTCTTCTCAATATACTGCTTTAATAGGCTCTCTAAAGAAGAGGATGGCGGCGCTTGTGAGCTGCTAGCTTGATTTTGCGATTGACCTTTTGTTCACAGGAAAAATCCTGGCGGTCCTTCTTTTTACGCCATGGGTTGATAATTTTGTTGTTGATTTTTTCACGCGAAGTTGGGGTGGTTTTGCCATCCGGGGTTGTAAGTGTTGGAGAAAGGGTTATTCTTTACGAAATATACTGATTGCGGGTTCTTGGGACATTCTTCGATCGGATGGGCTTCTCCACAAGCGGCACAACTTATGCTCATTTGCTCGATTGCGTTGACCTGCCCTCTATGCATTTTCGGGCTATTGATTGTGATGCCTTGTATCAAATTCATCATCGCATTCATTTGATTTCGCAGGGATGCAATGACCCTATTATTTACGTCGCCTTCTCTAATTTTAAGTCGTTGATCACTTTCCTTCCAATCTTCGTGATTCTTCGAAATGCGATCAAGAATATTTTTGGCCTCATCATATTTTATTTTAGGATATTGTAATTTTTTATTTATTTGTTATAGTATGGACTTCATTTTCGTTGTTTTATTTATTGTGTGAATCTGTTTATTTGGTTAATTATGTTTTATAAGTTATTCAGATCAAATTTTAAAAAATTACCAACTATAAATTCAAAATATTTGAAAGACGATTTTTAACTAATGAAGGAACTCCTCAAGCATATATTACTGCGTCGGGAGTTCCTGTAACTCCCCACGCGTAAAATAAATTGTCAGAAGTTTGAGCACTCCAGACGCATGAAACAAACCGTCGGGAGTTCGGGAACTCCCGCCGACGCATGTGTAGGCCATCAGTTGTTCCTCGACTAACTCTCGACGCCTTTCTTTCATGCGTCGGGAGTTTCTCTCTCGACGGGTTTTTTCCGACCAAACTCCCGACGACCTATTATTCGTCGGGAGAGACTCTCCCGACGCATATTCCACCTTTTCCCGGCGAATTGTAACGTCGGGAGAAGTTCGATTTCTTGTAGTGAAATTACATGTCAATTTGATTTGTCCTTCCAATTTCTATATTTTAGTTTCATATTTCTGCAAAACTTTGCATTACACAAAGATTCCTATGCCTTAATTTTCTATGTTAAGATATTGACTTTCACTTTATATACTAATGAAAAATTTTCAACTCCATTGCATGAAAAAATTATTTTAGAGATTGAAACAAAGCTGTAAACAAACTCCATATAGGAACCAATGACTAAAACATATATTTTGAAACTAAATATGAAACAATCAGTAGATACTGATTTTAAACTTGTATGGAACGATTATTAGAAAAAGGTAATACTTGAATGTAGTTTTCCATATATTCCTCCAATTACAAAGAAGAAAATCTATATAAATAATAATAATAATAATAATAATATATCATTAAAAAAAAAAAGGGAAAATCTAATAGGTGACAACTTATGATTATGGATAAACTGCGCAAAGACAAATTCAATTGAGGATGCACCCTAATATTTTAGGGTTGACTCGATTTTTAAATTTTGTGCTACCTCTATTTGATTATTCCAATTTCTAATGTCTAAAAAATCATGGCCGCCGGTCGGGAGCTGAGTTGACGGGGTCCGGTCACATTCTACGCGGATTCGAACCATTCCCACAACGCCGGCGTCAACCCACGTTGGCATGACTTGAATTTCAAACCCGCGCATCCGTTACCCGGTCATCCTTATTTTGAAACTTCTATTAAAAAGGTAAAATAAAATAAGAGGATGAATATATATATATATATATATATATATTTTAACATTTATTTGAGAAATAAACAAAATAGTTACTAGAACTGGAAGAGTTAATTTGAAACATAAATAGATGATAGGCAAATTAAGCCAATCAAATTTCAAGTACATTGCTCAAGTTATTATAATTAAATGTAAAAAAAAAAAAAACATTTTTTGTCTTATACTTTTATTAAAATAACGATATCTATTAATTTAATTCACGTCTTTATGATTAAACATTAAGAATTGGGTAACAATTTGAGTTTTGTAAATATAGAAAATGATTAAAATGAAATTGCAATTTTTCCTTCTTCTTTTTTTTCCATATATGTGAATGATATATCTAATTTATTACTAAAATGTATATTAAATTAATAAATATTGATGCACCAATAATATATTGAAGACAAAGGAGTCATTTGGATCAACTAGAAGTTGGTTGAGAAGATTATTGTAGCTCACTCCATGTTTGAGACATCAAATATAATAGTGTTGTGTACAACTATTTATAACCTACAATAAAGTGTAGTTGATACTATTTTAAAATCCTATTGTATTGACTATTTATTATTTACTATTTTTTTTTATTCTCTCTTTTCTTTCTTGCTACAGTGTTTACTAGTTTCCATCTAAACAAAAATAGTTTATACCTCAAACACTAACAATTATAACTCATACGAAAATAGTATACACCCAAAACATTAATTATTATAACCAATCGACTATTATATTTCACAACTAAGTGTCCCAAATGTTCTAAATTGACGGACCTAATTCATTTATGAACTATAGTTTAGGGCTATTATGAACTCTTCACAAATTTGGTTTGGATTGCTAGATTTGCAATATCCTATTATTATTTTGTTAAGTGTGCAAGCGTCATTCTAACATTTGTAACGCTTTTGTTTGGTTAGGATTAAATGGATCTTTTTACGTGTGTAAATTCATAAATTGTGATCAGGAATAAAATGTAGGGAAATGGAATGAAATAACAAGGTTTCAGGTTTCGTTTGGATTTTTGGTAAAATCGAAAAAATAATAAGATTTTTTTGTAAAACGTATGCTACTCATGTGAAATCATTTTTTTAATATACGATTTATCCTTAGTGTGTTTTCCATTAAAAATAATAAATACAATGTAATTGCTATAATCTGAATCAACTTGAAAACGAAAATACAATGTAACTAAGTCGATTATTAGTAAAAAAGATGATACATTTTTTGCTCGATTTGAAATCTGAATGAGCAGTTTTCCTCATATTTGATTTTTATAACCACCTTTTCGAAGCCATTTAAAAAAATCAATCTCTCATCTTTATCTCTCCATTTTAAATTTCAATTTATTGTAAATCTTTAAATTTTACACTATCTTTTAAATTTTTTTAACTTATTATATTTATTAACATATTTAATTCTAATGGAATGATTCGTCCCGATTCTTCTATTTTTTAGTTTTAACACTTATCATATTATTATAGTTATGTTTATATTCTAATGGACAAGAATGGTCATTCTCTTGCTTTTACTATGGGACCCCACTCCACCATGGCAAATTTCAAGAATATATTTACCAATCGAATCACTAATAGACTCAACATGAGCTTGTTGCATTTAAAACACGTATTGTTCCTAGATTTCCAAAATCTACCATACAATGATCGACCTTATTAAGATCCATAGGAGTAACACGGTAAAAAAATCAATGTTAATAGTATTGATAGTTCCATTCAGACTTGTCATCCCAAAAACCATTAATATTAGTTGAAATAAACCGAGGTCAGATCTCCTTAAATATCATATATTTATGTAGAAAATGTGTTGTTTCTACATAGTCCTCGGAAAACACATACAAAAGATCATAATTGACTCCCTTTTTACTAGATTAATTTTGGTAGGAAAGATGAAAGCCCTAAGAATTTGATTTCCCTATAATTGATTAAGCTCCTCTTTCCCTCAAACTTTGAAGTCCAACCTCAATTACTATAGTTACCAATACCTTTTAATTAGAATATGGATCATTTAGCACACAAAAAGCCTTAAAAACCATGGTTTCCTTTTCATCCTAAAGAACCCATTCTATCCCCACTAGCTATTTGATCCTCCAAAAGAACATTTGCAAGTTAAGGGCATTATACTTGGCATATTCAGTGACCTTTGCATTGGGTTTTGTTGACTTCTAAAATCAACAGCTTCTTGATCATTTTGATCATTGATCTATTTGGAAAATGAGAATCTTATAATGAACATTTTATATACACAAGGCTATTGTGTGAGTACTCTTTGAAGACCTTATGTGTTTTATTTGAATTCTGGGATGATAGTTGAGAACAATATGTTTAAAAGTAAATTATTACTTTTGAAATAAGTATTAATTAATAACACTAATTACCATTCAAAGCGATTTTAAGTATTGAAAAGTACCTTTTACTTCAATCTAACCACTTTTCATTATTTTAAAATTCATATGGAAACTTACGGAAAGTATCCAATTAATTCTTTCTTCATTATTGTAAAATTCACAAATTCAAATATTTATTTGGTTAGATCCAATAAAATTCTTTTACGAGTTGATTTTGGCTTTCAATACATGTACATGAATCTTTGCTTTAATCATTTTAAATCAACACACTTTTGTGATGTTCACTCCACTAAATACAAAAGCGTAATTGATAAGATCTAATGTAAACCCAATAATGCATAGATCAATAATACTAATAAAAAAGATGCACCAATATATCAAATAGAAAGAATAACTTTCATCCAATCAAAACAAATATCAAATTTTGTTTGTCATGTAAGGATTAATTATTTGATGGGACGTAACCCATCTTTTTTTTTCCCCCTCCAAAGTAGATGAAATCAAACATGTGCTATGATAAAGCATTAGCTTAGGTTAGCTGCGTAAAGAGAAAGCAAATAATTGCATCAATCATAGGGACTAACAAGCTAAAGGTATAACCAAAGATGGAAATCAACACGCCAACTTTTGCCTCTTTTATTTTATTATTTTTTTTTAAAATTTTTTTATTTTTACAATTTCGGTCTCTTCCTTCCTTGTAAAAACTTTGTACACTTTGATGTCATGTTGTAACATATATCACATCAATAGTGGCACTATGATGTTTATAACTTTAAAGAAAGTTTAATTCAACGGTAATTGACATGCACTACTTTTGAAGTTGATTTGAATTCCCTTGTCTATAATTATTGTACTTAAATAAGAGAAAAAGAATATCAATAATTCTAGAAATCAAAAGCGTATTTTTACTAAAAATGGTGTAAGGTTTGATCCTTCATCTTTGATGCAGCTTGGCCGAAAGAGCGTGGTTTTAGAGGTATTATGAGGATTATGTGGGATCATGAAGGAAGAGTAATCCTGGGTGTTTGTAAATTTATTAGAAAGAGTTGGGCCATGTTGGTAGGAAAATTTATTATTATTATTAAGGACGGATGGAGTTGTACACGCAATCATGCGTTAGATATGGCTTGTGCGTTTGCACCCATGTGTCTGAGGTCATGCGTCGGAATGAAGATGCGTTAATCTAGTATGCAATGACCACGCGTTCCTATCACAAGTTTTCTTACGCTCACGCCAAGTATAACGCGAACACAAGTTTCTCGGGTAATCTGAGGTCGAACACTGAGACTTGTTACTCAATAATGCTTGTGAAGCAATACGTTTGAGGCGATGAATAAAAAATAAAAAGAAGTTTAATGGATTTACACACTACTCCTACTCCTAACTAAACAGATTGAGCAATAGAAGACTTGCGATGAGAATAGGTAGAGACACAGCAACCATTAACGCATAGTAATGTTTATTATCTTAAATTGCCCGAGTAATCCCAGTTCATTGCACTAACGCATCGCACACCTCTCGGTGGTCAGCCGCATGACTATATCTCTATAGTGCATGGTTGCGTCAAGCATAAGATTGTGCCTATCTCTAAGAACAATGCGAACTTTGCTTTAGTGCGTTCCATCTCTTACCTTCTCAGGTAGTTAGATGCGACTATTTTACTTATAGACAGGCAATGTAACATCCCATATACAAGCATTGCTACAGCCTTTCACCAAGCAAAGAGGATTAACTTACTATACTCGCACAACGCACACCTCTCGGTGGGCTGCTACATGCGTCCTATCTCTAGGCTACACGATTAAGCATGTGATCGCCTTTGATAAATAAACGCTGAAGATAAACTATGATAGAGATGAAGATGATGAAGAAGACAGCAATGAAGGAATCAAGATTTGCATTGATCACAAAATGTCTTAATATCTTAAGCTAAAATGTAATACAATACAGAGATTAGAAGAGAAATGAAGGACTCTGCGTCAAGGCTACCGGTGGTGCCATGGATGAATGGTGGAGATGTCTCTCTCGAGCTCAATCTCCGGCGAAAGCTGCGGTCGTCACTCGGTCTGCTTTGTGGAGGTGAATAATTCTCACTGAAAATCTTGTTCAAGCTCTCATCTGTGATCACAAATCTCTGCCTTGAGGCAGAAGTTCGGATGTCTTGAAATGAAGGTCTAAAAGCTATTTATAGAGTTTAAACGCCGACAACTATCATGATTGCGTTATGGCTCACTGATGCTTTTGTCGCGGTATGGGCAATGTCACATAGTCTTATCTTGTTGATACTCCCAAGGTATACGTCCGAGCTTGATTCAGCTGAAGCATCAACGCGTTCTACCCATCTTGTGATCGTCCTTCTATTATGGTTGTCACTCCGTGGCCGCAATTTCCAATTGATCACCGCATTCGTTTGATCACCGCAACTTTTAGCGCATGCATTTGTCTTTGCGATCGCCTGTCTTCAGCGCATGCGTTTGTCTGCGTTTGATTCTTGCGATAACTGCAAAAATAAACACTTTGGCATGGAGTAACGCATAATATTGGGGTCAGTGAGGAATTAGGTGCTAATTGACGCAAAACTCAATTTTTCGCAAATTCTAAGTATTATCACCGCATTTCTACTTATTAGTCCTCATGATTCTAAGTAAAAAGCTTATAATAACTGGTATTTCTGCCAATTATCAGGGCATCAACTAAATGGAAGCTAAAGTCATTTTGGAGGCTTTGATTGCGGTGCAGCGTGAATGGGCTAGAAATAACCTCTGATCATGATGGAGTTTGATGCATTAGAGATGATTAACTTGTTGTGTAAGAATGATGCATCTTTTGTTGGATTGGGCTACCTCATTGAGGATATTGTTGGTGAAATTTTGGGGTTTTTTAAAAATGAAGAATTTCTTTTGAGAATTTCACATTACTTAGGTTGGGAAGTGAACTCTCCTTCATATACTCCCATCTTAGACATTGGGTTTAGGCCCCATGGAGTACCCATATTTTAGAGGGAGTGGGGAGATAGACCAGTGTGGGTACGCCGCTGGTTGGACAGGCGAGGCGAGGCGGTTGTGTGATTAATTTTTAATATAAAAATATTTTTAATTTAATTTTACTTTAATATTTTTTTCCTTTTCAACCGAAATCGAACCAACACATGTCGCTCGTGAGCTGGTAAAGTAGTCGCATTTTGCAGAATTGCACATTCTCTGGCCAAGCATTCTTTTCATCATCTTCTGTTAGCTCTAAAGGCCTATAAAAGGCGCAAGCCTTTTAAGCAGTGAGACACAACACGATTTTCTATCACCATTTCTCTCTCGCTTTTTTTTCCTTCTTCCGTTTAAGTTTTCCGAGCAAGTTAGTCTGAAGGGTGTGAGTTTTCAATCGTCACGGTGCTACTCCAATCGAGATAGTATTATGTTGGGTTTTATGTCCTAAAACTCGTGTTTCATAAACAATAGAAATTATTCTGAAAACTCAATAAGTTGTTATTGAATATATTACTTATTAGAAATCCAATAAACCTAAAAGTACCTTGACTATTACATGAGTACTTGAACTTTATGTGGAGACATACAAGTGGATCAGGTTCAAGTTAATAGTAAAAAATGATCTATAGTATATGAATAAGGTTTGGTGTCTTATTCTGGTAACACTATTGGATGCGGCCTACACTATAGTTGTTACAAAGAGTTGTAAAGTGCTACAAACGAAGTGATCCTAATTCGTACATGTTATGACATGAGGAGCATGGGCGTCCTGTGCAAATAAGTTTTGTCCAAGATCGGACCATGAAACTAGTCACTCTTACTTTATAACGCTGTTTATTATTTAAGACTGACTATTTCAAAGCGATGACCTAGGTAACTTGGCCTTAATCCTGAGCTAACTATGAACTCCTTATTTGTTCGGGATTATCCTTTGATCTGCAAACATTGAGAGTAGACCAACATCTCTGCTCAATAAGCCTGCCATTTTGGGGATAAGACCGGATGAATAGCTGGGGACATAGCCTTGCAAGATGGAATTCACTCCTATCCGATTAGGGTTAGTAGAGAGGTTGTTCCCTTTAAGTGCCGATTCTGGGTCTTGAACAAGAGGTCTTACCCTCTCATTGGACTGAGAGGGATTCGATTTGTTGATTGGATCACAAATCAATTGTTCATTAGGGATCAATGGGACTTAAGGAACAAGAGGTAATTTCGGGGGTAAAACAAAGATTCGACTCGATCATTATTATGAACAACCTGTGAAGGGTTAACTTACTAATCATGATTATATCAAGTGGACATAATATATCTATAATGAGAGGTGTTTAGCTATGGGCTTTAATGGAATCACTCATTAGTTAACGAATGGGAGTTAGTTCGGTCTAATAAGTTTAGTCGATTAATCAGATCGTTAGAGCCCATAATCTGTAGATTCACGAGGTCCCCCTACTAGCTCGTAAATGGATTAGCTCTAGAGTAGCGTGATAAGTTAATTTGAAACATTCAAATTAGAATTAAACGAAATTGGAGAATTAATATTTAAATATGATTTAAATATTTGAAGACGGGATTGTGTAAAATTAATTTAATATTTGATATTAAATTAATTAGAATTATTTAAATTGTTTAAATAATTATTTATTAATTTTATTTATGAAATTAATTTTGTAAAATTAATAACATTTTCAATTGTATAAAATAAAATTGATTTATGAAATCAAATTATTAAAAGTTGAAAAAGAAGGAAAAAACATAAAATAGAAAATTGACATTTTCTATTGTCTTCTTCTAGTTGCTCACATTTAACCCACTTCTTAAGTCTTCATTTACTCTAAGCATGAGCTGCATCTCATGCAGCTGTTCTCTTTGCATGATCATTTGCAATATATTGAAGAGAGTGGAGTGAATTTGAGGCATTGCAACCATAGAAATTTAGCTGGAAATTCGTGAGAAGAAGGTATTCTTCATTTGGGTTGCTGTTGTGAGTTCCTCTCTATATTTCCTTAATTCTTGCTTATTTTGAGTCCCACAACCCAATCTAGAGCACCAAGAGGATAGTAGGAAAGATGTTGGGGTGGTCTACAACAAGATTCGGAGAAGCTTTGCAGCTGGATTCAAGTTTTGAAGAAGTTCTACTAAGGTACATCTTGAAACCTAATTATTTCTACTATAGCATGCTTTCGTTTCTACCAAAATTAATGAATTAGAGTGCTTATGGATCTTGGTCGCTTCCACTGTGTGCTGGTACGTTCCAACATATTATCTATTCTGGCTGTTTTATCTTAGGGACGATGTGGAATTTCAGTTGAACTTCTTGCACATCTAGGCAAAGCTGCGAAACGTCTTAAAGAAAGTGAGATTCGTGGCTCAACCTGTAACGAGTTTTTATTTTCCAGATTCCACATTTCTGATGACTATCATTCGTGACTGTTCGCTACTGTCAAGTTTCATCATCCGAGGGGAACCGATTCCAACAATTTCAAGACGTTTATCTGTCACTGCTACAATGGCCCTCACATATAATAACGACATTATAACATTTGATCTCAACTGTTCATTCTAGTTCGAATGAGCGAACTTCAAACGGTGGAAGTAGAAGATGTTGTTTTTCCTTACCATAAGAAAAGTGACCGACGCTTGTACCGCAGATAAGTCAACCATTTCAAACGAAGATCTGACTGAACAACAAATAAAAGCAGTTGATTGGGAAGAAAAAAGAATTTTTGTGTAAAAATTTCATTTTAAATGATTTGACTGATGATTTGTATGATTACTATAGCATTATGAAGACAACAAAGAAAGTTTAGGACGCCCTGCAGAAGAAGTATAATACCGAGGAGGTCGGATCAAAAAAATATGTCGTCGGTCATTACTCAAGTTCTAGATGTCGAATGAAAAATCTATGGAGGCCCAGTCCCATGAACTGCAGAAGATAGCCTATGAAATAATAACTGAAGATATGCCCCTAGACGAATAATTCCAAGTTACTATTATTATTGACAAACTGCCCCCCTTATGGAAAGATTTTAAGAACACCTTGAGACATAAGACCAAGGAGTTTTCCTTAGAAAGTCTTATCACCCAACTAAAGATTGAGGAGGAAGCCCGGAAGCAAGACCGAAGGGAGAAGGTGAACATTGTACTTGGAAAATCTGTCTCTGCTATGATAAAGGCTTACTAAAAGTCCAAGGGGACAAAGAAAAAAGGTTAAAATCGTGATTCTAGCAACCAGAACCAACGGAAGAAGCAGAAACCCCTCCAGGAGAAACGGTACAGTTTCTTTGCTTTAACTATAATAAATTTGGACACATGGCTAGGAACTATAGGAACAGACATCGTCCTGCTGATCAGGCGAACTTGACAGAAGAACCATTAGTTGCCATGTTCATAAAAGTAAATGTGATCGGTGGTTCTGAGGGGTGGTGGATAGATACTGGCTTTACGCGCCATATAGTCACGCCTTAGTCTCTTTAAAACTTATACTAAAACTAAGGATAAGAATATTCTATTGGGGGATCACCATTTAACAAAAGTTTTTGGAATCGGTGAGATGGAGCTAAGGCTTTCCTCTGGGAAAACCCTCACATTGAAGGATGCCCTGCACACTCCGGAGATAAGAAAGATCTTGGTCTCAAGCTATCTTCTCAATAAGGTCGGATTTACTCAAACCATAGGGACAAATTTATATACCCTTATTAAGAATAATGTATTCATAGGGAAAGGGTATGCAACTAAGGGAATGTTCATATTAAATTTAAACATTAATAAAATGAAATCTTCTATATATATGTTGTGTTCTTTGAATGTTTGACATGTTAGACTTTGTCATGTTGATAAGAAATTAATTAGTACCATGATTAGGCTGGAAATGATACCTAAGTTATCCATAAATGAATTTGATAAATACGAGTATTGTAGTCAGGCTAAAATAACTAAAACTCCGCATAAATTTATACTTAGGCTATCTGAACCTCTAGATTTAATTCATTCTGACTTATGTGAATTTGATGACATCTTGACTTGGAGCAGTAAAAGATATTTTATTACTTTTATTGATGATTGCTTTGATTTCACTTTTGTATACTTGCTGAAAAAGAAAAGTGATGCGTTTGATGCTTTCAAATTATTTGTAGCTGAAGTAGAAAATCAGTTTAATGGAAAGGTTAAAAGACTTTCTAGTGATAGAGGAACTGAGTATGACTTAGACTGCTTTAATGAGCTCTTTAACTCACATGGAATAATATACAAAAAGAATGTACCTTACTTTCCTGAAATGAACGAAAAAGTCGAAAGGAAAAATAGAACTTTAGTTAAGCTAGTAGTTGCTATTTTACTTAGTTCAAGAGCCACATTTTATTGGTGGGGTGAAACCACCCTTACCATGTGGTATATCCTGAATAGAATACCAAAGACTAAAAACACAATTTCACTTTACGAAATCCTCATGAATAAGAAAACAAACTTGTCATATTTTAGAACATGGGGATATCTAGCTTTTGTAAGGATTCCCAACCTTAAAAGAAGAAAGCTAACTAGTAAAACCCATAGATTCTATGACCTAGTAAACCAAGTCAAATGATGTCGTCTTCTTTGAGGATAGATTTCTTTTTAAATCGAGAAATAGTGGGAGCTCGGGATCCAGTATTCTAATCCTAGTTAGGAATCTTACCCCTATAGAGGAAGCCGACCCAGAACCTAGAAGAAGTAAAAGAACTAGAACCACCAAGGATTTTGGGAATGACTTCCATATTTATAATGTAAAAGAATATCCTAAAGACCTAAAATCTGCTTTGTCCTCTACAGATGCTAACTTATGGAAATAAGCCGTAAATGATGAGATGGACTCTTTTGAGTCAAATAGGACTTGACACTTAGAAGACCTACCCCTAGGTTGAAGGTAATAGCGTGTAAATGGATCTTAAGGAAGAAACTTAGACCTGATGGAATAGTTGACAAGTTTAAAGCCAGGTTAGTAGCAAAGGGCTTTAGATAAATAAAAAACATAGACTTCTTTGATACCTTCTCCTATAAGTTTGAAATATAGTTAATCTCTATATGATTTGAAATAAGCTCCTAAGCAATGACATGAAAATTATGATAACTTAATCTTATCTAAAGGTTTCAAGGTTAATAAAAGTGACAAATGCATCTACTATAATTTTGAAAATAATCTCTACTATATCATGTGTTTATATGTAGATGATTTGTTAATCTTTGGGTCGAACTTGCACGTCATAAATGATGTGAAATCTACATTGAGTGCAAACTTCGACAAGAAAGACTTAGGAGAAGCAAGTGTAATCTTAGGCATAAAAGTGACTAGGTCTAAAAAGGAAATTTCTTTGGATCGATCTTACTATGTAGAAAAGATTCTAAAGAAATATAATTACCTTAAATGTAAACCATCATGTACTACTTATGAACCTAGTGTTAAGTTGTTCAAAAACACTAGTGACAATGTTAATCAATCTGAGTATGCGAGCATCTTAGGCAGTCTTAGATACGCTGCTGACTGCACTAGACCTGACATAGCTTATGTTGTAAGATTACTCTGTAGGTTTACAAGCAGGCCTAATATAGAGCACTGGAATGCTATAAAAATGATTATGAGGTACTTGAAGAAAATATAAAACCTAGGATTACATTATAAAAAAAAATTCCACTATCTTAGAAAGATTCAACGATGTTGATTGGAACTCCCTCCTGGATGATTCAAATGCTACAAATGGCTATATCTTTAATATAGCAGGCGGAGCTGTCTCTTGGAAGTCTAAGAAACAGACTATTTTAGCTAAATCTATAATGAAGTCAGAAATGATAGCATTAGCAACAACTAGTGAAGAAGCAAGCTGGCTTAGAAGTCTGCTATCAAAGATTCCCCTATGGGGAAAGCTGGTGCCAGCCATATTGATCAATTGCGATAGTACTACAGCACTCCCAAAAGTTCAAAAATCGTTATTAGAGACGACAAATACGTCGTAAGCATAGTACCATTAGAGAGTTTCTCACCAATGGTGTAGTTAGAGTAGATCATATACGGACAGATGAAAACTTGACAGATCCTTTGACGAAAGGATTGGCCAGAGAGAAGGTTTTCAAAACCTCAGAAAGGATGAGACTAATGCCTATAGAAAGATGAATCACTATAAGGAAAACCCAACCTGTAGACTAGAGATCCCAAGAAACAGGTTCAACGGATAATAATTGATCACAAGTGACATAAAGTGAATCATGCTAAAACTAACACAGAGTCCCCTTCCTATGACCTAGAGTTTAAGTATGATATTCTGAAGCATAAGAAAAGTTGAACTTAGTTCTTAATGAGATCTATACTTGATGTCAAGTGGGGTACCCAACTATAGGAGTACTCTTGATAGACTCACCTATGTGAATGTGGAAGTGGAGGTCGCTTCCTATAGAGTTTTTAGGCAAACTCTTTAGAGCGTTCACTAAACTGGAATGCACGTGCTATGCCTTAAAGCACGGACTTTCAAACTATACTCTAATGATACTGTGTGTGAGATGTTGTTAGAGATAGAGTTTAAAACCAAGGGTTACCTAGTTTATTCTGAATCATCTACATTATGTAAAGGTTCAAGTCGTAAGACACCTTTGCTTATACACAGTGTTGTTTAGACTGATATTGCTTGATGAAAAATTCTTTTCTCATGTTTTTAAATTTTCAAGTGGGGGATTGTTGGTGAAAATTTGAGTTTTTAAAAAAGGAAAATTTTCTTTTGAGAATCCCACATTGCTTAGGTTGGGAAGTAAACTCTCTTTTATATACAATCATCTTGGACTTTGGGTTTGGGCTCCAAGGGATACTTGTATTTTAGAGGGAATAGAGAGATAGACCAATGTGGGTACGGTGGATATCCCACACGCACACACTGTCGCTGCCTTCCGTCCAGATGGATAAGGGCGAGGCACGTGTGTGATCATTTTTTATTTTATTTTAATATTTTTGTTCCTTTTCAATCGAAATTGAACCAACAAGTGTCGCTCGCGAGCTGGCCAGGTAATCCTCTGTGCGCACATGCACGATCTGTGGCTCCATGTATTTTGCAAAATTGCACGTTCTCTAGTTTAGCATTCTCTGTGTCATCGTCTGTTGGCCCTCGAGGCCTATAAAAGGCGCAAGCCTTTTTGGCAGTGAGACATAACACGATTTCCTATCACCCTTTCTCCCTCGCTTCTTTTTTTTTTTCCTTCTTCCGTTCAAGTTTTCCGAGTAAGTCAGTCTAAAGGGTGTGAGTTTCTGATCGGTCACGGTATTATCTATTCAAGCTGTTTTATCGTGGGGACGACGTGACGTTTCAATTGAACTATTTGCACACTTAGGCAGAGCCGCGAAACGTCTTAAAGAGAGCGAGATCTACGACTCAGCCTGTAACGAGTTTTTGTTTTGCAGGTTCCACATTTCTGACGACTGCCATTCATGACTGTTTGTTACTGTCAAATTTCACCGTTCAGGGGTAGCCGGTTCCAATAATTTTGTATGTTGGAAATGTGTTAGTACCTTCCTTTTTTTTGTCAGATCCTTGGATAGGAGAACAAATTTGTTTATGTCTTAGCAGCTTTATCTTCCTTTCATGGTTATTCTTTGATCGAGAAAGATGTTTTTCATAAAGTATTCTTCCCCTCATTCATGATGAGATGGTTAGAGAGTAATTGGTCGGGTATTTTGCTACCCAAAGAAAAGTGTTTTTGTTCTCTTACTTTTACAGTTTTTTTAGTTCAATAATTGTAAAGCGAAGGTCAAACCACTTGTATTTGAAATGGTAGTTGATTTTCTTATCCACTAAATTATGACATTTTTAAGTAGTTTGTGTCTCCGCAATACATCCTTACTAATCTCTTTATGCATGTTATTTCTTACTAATTAGCTTAAATACACCAACAAAATTTCTCTTTACAACATTTTTTTCCCTCTAATTGATTCCACTTTTCACTTTCTCCTATAACGTCTTTCTTTTTATTTAATTTACACACACTTTCAATAATTCGTTTCTTTCTAGACTATTATAATAATATTTCAGTATTAGAGAGTCTCTTCGGAAATAATAATCTCTTCTTTGTATAGAATCTCTTCATAAATAATTAATCTCTTATTTGTATACATTTTCTCCTTGTAGATTGTACAAAATATTCTTTCCTTCTAACCTGAGAAAATGAAATTACTTTAATTTTTGGAACATATGTGTGTGCATATAGTATATGTTAGGAAAGGCCTCCCAATATTATCACAATAATAAGCAAAAAAAATTAAAAGAAGTTGAAACACAAGAAATAATGCAGAAAAGCTCCAATCCGGAGAAAAAACCGCGAACCAGAAAAATTTTACTATGTAAAAAATTATTAAAATCACATAAAAATAATTCATATTGCTCACACTCTTTAATTCCACTCTCAAACTAAATAATACAAAAGGAAATTTAATAAGAATTCATACACTCAAATTCAAAATGTTTATAATTAGGATGATTTGAAACCGACATGATCTCTTTTTATAGTAGAGTCCATGACTTCTTTGAATTTTTTCAATGTTGAATAATTATATTTCACTCAACATGATGAACTAGTAATATTATATTCAAATATTCAAAGATATTGAGACTAATGCAAATGGTCTTATATGGTTTTTAGAGATAACAAATTGAATTTACTAATTCAAATGTTGACTAATTGTTGCTTAATTAAAATATGCCAAATGTAAATACGAAAACATTATATTAAGCAAAAAAAAGTATTCAGCGTAAAGTATAATTGTAAATTGTAGTTTGAAAAGGATTCACGTGGAAAAAAACAAATAATTTAAAATTGAAATATTCTCGTAAAAAATTGGAGGAGACGTCCATTGTCGCCTAACTAACCGCCGATTGCCAGATATTTTTTCTTTATGCGATTGTACCTTTGCACACGAGTGACGGTCCACCCAAGCACCGACAAAAATATTTAGTGCAAATTTCATCCTGAAATTGTCCAATCATAATTTATTATGTAACAAATTTTGTTTCTTTTTCAAAATATTTTAATATTTTTTAGATGCAATTGGTAAAAAAAAATACATAAAGATAGATGATATCTGAAATGCATCCAAATATTACTTCTTTTGAAATATCTATCCATTCATTGATGTCATCTATATATATATATATCCATAGAGAATATATAGATATTAAGATTTTTTTTTGACAAAATATACATATTATGGATTAATCAATATCTCCCCTGTATTTTATAAATATAAATAAAACATAAGAAAATCAGAAAATATTTTAAATAACAAAATATTTGAAAATATTGTAAAATGATATAGTATAAATTTTTTGTCATTTTACTATATTTATAAATAAGTTGGTCATTTTATTATATATGAAAAGACCTCTATAAATTTATCATTTATTAATTTCAATGTGAATATGGAAATTAATAATTTAGTTTGGAAGGAAAAAAATCTAACTAATTTTTAAGGAAAAAAATAACATAGTCATTAATTTAAATAAATTTTAACTGAAAAACTTGCGAGAAATTAAAATAAAGCAACCGACATGGAAATACGAGAATTTATGAAAGAAAAAAAACTCTAAAACCGAAGAAAAGCCACAATCCACCAAAAAGCAATCCTCTATGATAAAAAATCGTTACAATCACACATAATAATTTCACCTTTTTTATTTTAATTCCAGTAATGCTCTCTTAAAGTTTGTACCACTCATACCATTTTTCTCGCTTTCAAACTAGAGATTACATAAATGAAATTGAACTAGAGTTAGCACACACAACTTAGAATGATTTGAAACTAAAGTCATGAGACTCCTTTTATTGTGCTTTGAGCTCGTAACTTTCTTGAAGATTCTCAATTTGAGACAATTGCTCTTCTAATATTTTGTCAAAACTCAACATTATCTAGCTTTTAAAATTTTTCGTTGTGATTGGATTTTGCCTTTTTTTTTTTGCTCAACAATATGTATGGTGGGGAATTCAAACATCCAGCCTATTGATCGATAATATATGTCTTATATCATTTAAGTCATACTATGTTGTCCAATAATTTTGATGAATGCACATAAACTCGAGACTTTACTTTTTAAAGTCATGTTGGGAATAATTCAATAGATAAGATATTAATTATTATTATATAGGTCAATTGTTTGATACTTACCTTTGCAGTTGTTGAACAAAAAAATCATATATAAAAAAATATGATGACGTGAATTAATCTAACCTGATGAAATATGTACGAAGGGAACCAAATACAAATAACCTAATTAGATATCGTATTAAAATACAATCCAACTCTTGAAATATTGTAATAAAATCCTGAAAGACATCTAAAAATATCACTAAACAAAAAAATGATCGGTGTTTTTGAATTACCTTTTATGTGTTTAAAGTCATTTCAAACATGCATTTGTATTTTCAAAATAGTAAAAATAAAACGTTAGCATATCAATGAATATGAAAAAAACTCAAAAGGTAGTATTTAATTTTAGCTATAAATATAACCAATCTAACCCAATTTGAGAACATGATTAGAGTAACTATGTAATAGATATCTAAAACTTATATCAATTGAAGTTGAACTAAATTTGCTAGAAGTTTTAAATGCCTATTCATAACAACATTTTTAATTTAATTTTCCTTTAAAAAAATAATTAATGTCTATTATTCCTTGTTTCCTTTTTTTATAAATAATTTCTTACGAACATTTCTAAAATTCCAAAAATTATAAAAATTTTATACTTTTAATATCTATAATAACTAATGGCGTGTTTGATAGTTTTTATATTCAATTCTATAAAACATATATCAAGAAACAATAACAATATGAAATACGATTCATTTTTTATATTAAATTATTTATTTCAATTTTTTTTAATGATGAAAACGTCATATGAAAAAAGAAACCGAGGAAACGGAGGAAAAAAAAAAGAAAAAGAAAATGCTGCTTTATGAATTTTCAACCAAACACGTAATAAAGACTCCTCACCGTCTTGGCTTGGCCAACGCTTAAGCTAACGGTCACGGTAACGCCATTGGATCAAACCAAACAAACCGCACCGCACCGCACGACCGTTAACAAAAAAAAAACCTCCGTTTTCTTAGTGGGTCCCAGTCCAGTCATCGGACCGAAACAACGCGTACTGACTCACGAATAACAACTGTATCTGAAATTAAAAAAATGGTAAATAAAAGGAAAATGGGTATATTCGGTAAAGCATGACTGCAATTTTAACCCTATAACTAAGAGAAATTGGATAAATATCTATTTATATTTATGAATTTTGAGACTTTTATCTATTTAAACTCCAAACTAATAATTATATTAATTTAAATCACGAATTTACATAAATATATCATTAAATCTTAAACTTTTATATGTGTATCTAAATAAAATATAATATAAGATTTAAATTGATAAATTTATGAAAATTCAATATTTAAATTGATACATTTATAAAAGTTCGAGTTTAAATTGATATAATTATTAATTTGAGGTTTAAATTAAAAAGTTCAACATCTAAATTGATAAGATAATTAGTTTTTGTTCTAAATTGATATAACCACCAAAATTTAGGGATGTAAATTGATATTTTTTTTAATTTTTTTTTTTACATTTATGTATTATATAAAATTGATAAAATTTTAGAAAAAATATGAGGAGTTCATTTGTTTGTTTGTTTTTTCCTTTTTGAAAATGAATGAATTTTGATAAAATTATTTTATAATTAATAGGACTATTTTCAAATATAGTAAAATAAACTAATTTATTTATAAATATGATATCACTCACATATTTGTCAGCAATTTTGTCATTTGAAGTTATAATTAATATTTGTCTTAGATAAATTATTATTTTTTTTGTGTAAATCCTTATTTTATTAAAATTGTGGAGTTTTTGAAGATTTTAACATTGGATTTCGTTAAGATTAATGGTCAAACAAAATTGAACTAAGGTCAGATGAATTTGGGCGTCGAATTTGATTAAATAGAAAGTTTAGAATCTAAATTGATTTCATCTTTTATTTCCTGTTTTATTTCTTTTTTTTTTAATAATTTTTTCCTTTTTTGAATTTTCATTTTTTAATTCGCTGAAGAAACTGGAGAATTTTCGCTTTTGTCTGCTCTGTTCTTTCTCTCTCCTCTTTCGTTCCCTTTAAAATGGTGTAAGAGGAAGAGAGCGGGAACGTGTATCGTACAGCTCCTCTTTGCTTTCTCTCCTGCAGAGCATTTCTTGCTTGTTCTTCCTTGAAGCTCAATCTCTTGCATTGAGATCCGCGCTTCGGTTTTTGCCTTCCATTTCCATTTCTCCTCCAAAGCTTTTTCAGGTTCGATTTCTGAGCTCTAGATCTTCAATATCTCCAGCTTTTACTTTCGGTTTCTTCTTAGTTCTTGCTTCTGGCTCTCTCTGTGCTCGTGGAGATCCACACTGGAATGAATCTTGAATCTTGTTTGTTTGCCATATGGCTCCTTGCGGCGTTGTTTGAAAGTTTTTGAATGGAGTTACGGGAGCGGATGACTGATTTTGACTGCTCTTGAACTATATTGTGATTAATGGAGTTTGTTTTCTATTAAATATATCTATCTTTATTCTACCTCGTTTGCATGGAAGGTGCTGGTCTGATAGATCCAGGCGATCGTTGTTTGTTTAGTTTCTTTTGCTCCAATTTATTGCCGGTAATCTACTTATGAATGCATTGTGAATCTGTGGCTACAAGAGGCGTTGTGTTGTGTCGTATTGAAAACGTTGATAACTGTTACTCCGCTTAGATGGCTACCTGAGAGAGGCAGAAAGGCAGAGGGGCGGAGATTAAAGAGAAACTAAGCAGATAGTCAAAACGAAAACCGTAGGGTTAAAATATAGAAAAGAGAGAATGAATTCGTACTTGAGTGCTTGACGGAAGTTTTTCGTATCTGGAAGTTATGAATATTGATATTTAAAGTTGTGGACGTAGCAATCTAGTCAATAAGCACGCGGTCTTTGGATCTATCGTTTTTAATTCTACCTAAAATCAACATACATTTTTTTTTTTTTTTAAATCTTATTCCTTAGGGGCAATGTCAATTGCCACGTGTGTTTTGTTGAAGACCTGTGAAGTTGATGGTACTGCTGATATTTCGGTTATCGTTCAATGACAATAATCATGATGATGCTCATTAATTTATGAATCTGAAGGATCAGTGTCTCCGTTTGTGAATGTATAAGACCTACGAAGAAGAAGACGTGACTTTGTATTCTGTGTTGCTTTTGAATACCCCTGAATGGACTTTTGTTTCGATTATTATTTTCACAATTATTGATCCTGATTTCTTACTCTTGAAAGTGCAAGTTGATGTTGCAATATAAGTTAGTACTCTGTCTTCTTCTATGATCACGAGTATGTTGACTGGTCGAATCTGATAAACCTGCAAAAGAGCACGACGAATATGGTGCTACTATCTCCACTTTCCATTGTTAATGTTGCATTAGCTTTTGGATAGCGTTTGATGTTTAAAGTTTTAATAGGCACTTCTGATTATGCATTCTTTCTTCAGAATTCCATTCATGTATAAGATATTGGGCTTTTCCTTGCACCATATCTTTCATATGCCGGTCAGTAATTCTTAAATATGTTCACGCTTAATGTAAACTTCATTCATTTCTCTATTTATGATGATGTTTAGTATAAACTTGATGGTGTAAGGCACTTGTTACATCCATGGGACATATAAATTTATATATCTTGATCAAACTTCCTTTTCTGATTATACTGGTCTGCTATAAGTATTGATGTTAAATGAATAACGTGCTTGGAAATGTATGCTTTATAGGGTGTCTTAAGATACATCCTCAAATTGAACTTTCTTTTGAAAGTAAATGTGCTGATTTTCTGTTTACACTTCCAGCTTGCTGTTATGGCTCCTTCACCAAATGGAACAACAAACAATGCTCATCCTTCCCCACACCCACCACTAAATGAGAGAATACTTTCATCAATGACTAGGAGGTCTGTTGCTGCACATCCCTGGCATGATCTTGAAATAGGTATGCGATATACCTCACTGTCATTTATTGTACCTTTTATGTGGCTGAGATTTTATAGTTAGAATGAGTTACTAATAAACAAATTTTCAATTCTAATTCAGGACCTGATGCTCCAAAGATTTTCAACTGTGTAAGATGCTGTCCTGAATTCCATAATATCTGTTTTCTTTTAAAATGGTTATATTAGTATGTGATATAATTTCATGAGTTGCCATGAGGCTTGAACCATAACAACTTTATAGTTGGACATTGATGTTCAAGTGGCGGATCAGTATTCTTAATTGCTACCCTGTTCTCTTCTTCTTATATTAGCACTTTAGCTGCTACAAAAGTTTTAGAATATTGATGCTTAAATTGATGAGTTTTGATTAATTTTCATCATGCAGGTGGTTGAAATAGGAAAAGGAAGCAAAGTGAAGTACGAACTTGACAAAAGAACTGGTCTGATCAAGGTAATAATACGCTGACCTGTATTTGTGTTGGATTTTATCTGTCATCAGTTCGATAAAACGGCCCACGTTTGTTCAGGTTGATCGGATTCTTTACTCATCTGTTGTGTACCCTCATAACTATGGCTTCATTCCTCGAACTCTTTGCGAGGACAACGATCCCATGGATGTCTTGGTCATCATGCAGGTATGACTACAATTATTTCTTTAATGGAAGTTGCACTTGTAATAATATGCTGCATATTTCACTTGATGTTCTTCTGAAATATTTCTAGGAGCCAGTTCTTCCTGGATGTTTTCTGAGGGCTAAAGCTATAGGCCTTATGCCTATGATTGACCAGGTAACTCTTCTTGAATAAATGCTACCTTTTATTTTTCTTAAATAAGAGAGGTCTAATTATAATTAATTAATACAGGGTGAAAAAGATGACAAGATTATAGCAGTTTGTGCTGATGATCCCGAATATCGTCACTACAATGACATCAAGGAGCTCCCACCACATCGATTGGCTGAGATTCGCCGCTTCTTTGAAGACTGTATCCTAAAATTAGTTTGATACCTTACAGTACCATCCTAATCATTCCTTATAACTTTTTATCCTCATCTTGTAATGTTTCCTTGACAAAACTATTCAGACAAGAAGAATGAGAACAAGGAGGTAGCTGTGAATGACTTTCTGCCAGCCGCTGATGCCTTCATGGCCATCAAACACTCAATGTAAGCAATTGTTACCCTGAGGCAATGCAAATTTTTTCCCGCATCTGTAATTTGTTGATACAAATTGTTAGAATAAACTTTAGTCTATTATGATCAATAAAGGATCCATGCCTGGTGTAAGCCAAAATCAACAACCTTATGTGAAATACCTAATCCATGAGTAGGGCTTGAGTAGGGTTGTCAGATTTTGTGTAACTTGGACCTGTGGGCTAACCTCACTATTAGATACGGAATAGGAGAGTGAAGGAACACCATAACTATGTATTTATAGATTAACTATAAGGTTTCCCACAATCTGCTAAAGTTAATGGGCCCATATCTGCTCAGCGGGTCACACCTCTAATTGGAAGTTAATGGGTCCTAATTAGACCACTTATACCACTTATTTCACCTAAGGATAACAATACATATTATTAACAACTTACATTGTTACCCATTAATAAAATTAATAATATTAATTCTAACACCAATAGCACAGCCAGCTTTGATCTGATGAATGAATGATTGTGTTTGTTCTTTTTCTTTTTTAATGCAGGAACCTCTATGCAGACTACATTGTGGAGAGCTTGAGGCGGTAGTCACCTCTAAGCAAAATTTGTAATCGTGATTACATTCACATCATAATACATTGGAAAGCCTTCATCGAAATTGGTTTTGTTTCAAAGGGAAAAAGTTCGTCGTCTCTATGGTTTGTTAATATGCTTTCATACTTGAATTTACACTGCTATATGTTAGGGAAAAGATGATGCTGATAAATGATTGTATCAAGGATTGAACCAAAATATGTTACACAGCTATCATACTAGTGTTAGAGTAATGGCTTTATTTTTTGATTTTTTTTTAAAGCCTATTGTAATGAATCTATACTTTCTATTCTACTAGTCTTATTGGGTTCCATGATCATTGATCCCATCCGATCTCTCTCTCTCTCTCTTCAATCAGTTATCCTCGTGGTCAATATCTGTGCACTTATTCTCTAACTTCGAGGTTGTAACATTGTTGGTCGAATTAGGCTCATTTTAGCTAATTCTCCACACTTGAGAATTGGTATGTTTATTTCTTTTCTTTTGGCAGAAATATCATTAGGGATTAGGGAATTCTAACTCCAAGTCATTCCTAAAAATCAGATCCTCTGTTTTGAGTTCAACTCAACATTACCATTTGTTTAATTTAATTCTTTTTGTTTGTCGTGCAATATATTTTGAAGTGGTTTTGTTTTTTCAATATTTTTAAATTTTCTTTTCTTATTGACCGGTTTTTGAGAAGTATTAACAAATGTGAAATACAAGTAAAAAATATTGTGTATGCTTTTCTGAGTATAAACTAGTAAATTAATAGCATTTTTAGATTGACCAAGGATTTTTCAACAAACTTATTTTTATTTAAACTCTTTTCATGAAAAGTGTTTTAAATACATTTTAAAAAGTTATTTTTCGTGATTATATATTTAAATTTTTTTTCTAAAATGATTTATTTTTTAAATTAAATAAGAAAGTAACTATAATTATTCTTTTTTCAGAAAAAAGACAAAATAATTCCCACCCTTTTCTCTCTCATGGACCAAGATATTTAATTTTCTCACCATCAAATATCTCCTTCCAAACTTCTCTCCCATGGACCAAAAATGTTTTCATTAACATTTCAATTACAAATTGACGGAAAAATCTGAATCTTTCACCTATTAATCAATTAAATTATGCTCATGTTGACTCGCAAAGGTTAAATTGACTCGAATTTTTACCAACATCCGATTGATGAGAGTTCCAATTTTAGTTCTAATTATCTCCATATTTCAAACCATTAGACATCTAGAAATATTCAAGAGCAAATCACATAGCATGGTGGTCTAATTTTATCCATCCCATGATCCAATCATTCAATCCATACATTGAAGGCCATGTCCCAAATACATCAACCCATTAGTGGAGGAAGATACAAAGATTCATAAGAAAGGTTAAATCTTACATTATTTCAACTGAGTTGTGAACACAAAGGAATGTCCTACAATATAAAGGCACAAACAGATAAAGTGGTCCTAAACATGAAGATAAGTCCAATCTAAATACAGAAATAAGTGGGTGGGGGCATATGAGAAGCAAAGCTAGGCCTTCTTGGGGGACCTGGTGCTCTTGGAAGAAGACTTGGGCTCCTTTGCTGCTGCCACCGCCCTCTCGGATTTCTTTCGAAGAAGGACCGGGTTGATGTTCGGAAGCACCCCACCATGAGCGATCGTCACCCCGGCAAGAAGCTTCCCAAGTTCCTCGTCGTTCCTCACAGCCAAAAGGACGTGTCTCGGGATGATCCTGTTCTTCTTGTTGTCTCTTGCTGCATTCCCAGCCAGTTCCAAAACCTAAAGCATAATTCAGTATTTAAACTGATAGGTGATAGTATATGCTTAAAGGAATTCTTAATAATTCCTTGTTCGAAAATTTGCAAACAAATCCCCTCTCCTCCAATTGTACTAAAAAAGAAATCAATTAGTATTAATAATTGACAAATAATTATCAATATTAATTGAAAATAAAATAATATTATATTAAATCACCACTGCACCCAAAACAAAAAAAAGTGTACCACTTCCAGTATTATTATCAAACTCCTGTGTAAGTTATAAAAATTAAAAGCAAGCAAAGCGGATAACGGGGGCAGTTGGGAATCTATCCAGATTGAATTTCTAATTTTTCATATTAAATATTTGAAAAAAAAAATGAATTTGTTTTTGAAAAATTCTATTTTTCATCCAATTATTTGTTTACAAATTTCTGTATTTTGATCACTAGCGTTTGATGAAATTTTTATTTTTAGTTTCCATGCATTTTCTGAAAGTACTTTCATTCAAAATCATTTTCCAAATCATAAACAGTAACATTAGAAAATAATTTAGATCTCATTCGAAAACAACTCAATTTTTTCTTTTCTAAAAACCTAAAAGAAATTAAATTCAGATACACTACTTTCACCCATCAAAGTTCCTATGTTGTGTTATTATCTACGTTCCAATAATCGTTTTCAAAAATCAAAGCCAAAATTTGTATTTGTTTTAAGAATTTGACCAGAGATTTAAGTGTTTCTTTACAAAAGCGTGATAACAATAATAGGAAAAGTGGACCAAACAATCATAAATTTCAAAAACAAGAAAGTGAAAGTGAAATTGATACCAAACAGACCTTAAATTCCATTTTTTTTTTTTTTTTAAAAAAAACAAAAACTGTAGGTGATTTTTTTTCTTTCTTTCTAGATTGTACGAGAACTTAGAATGGACTTGTTTATATATACAAAACCACATAGAGAGAATAGATAGAATTTAAAAAAACACCTAAATCCATCAGATTGGGGATTTTTATCTCCGAAAAGAAAGAGCTAAGAAAATCAAATTCAAAGCCATTGACAAGAAATAAAGAAAATGCACTTAAATCCAAGCATTGAATCCATCAAAAAGAGGCTCTGATTTCGCACACACAAACATTCAAAAAGTGTAAAACTGAGAAGAACAAAGTAGTATAATATTCACCTCTGCAGCGAGGTACTCAAGAACAGCAGCAAGGTAAACCGGAGCGCCGGTTCCCACTCGTCGAGAGTAACGGCCCTCCTTCAAGTAGCGGTCGATTCTGCCGACGGGAAACTGGAGGCCAGCTTTGACGGAGCGAGAGACAGGCTTTTTCTCCGGTCCGCCGCCGCCTTTTCTGCCGGCGACGCCTTTCTTAGCCTTGCCGCCGGTGTCCATTGGAAGGGAAATTTTTCTCGGGAAAAAAAACAGAAAAATGAAAAAGGTGAAAATGTGAAGGAGGTTAACGACGGGTTTTCAACGGAAATGACATTTTTTTTTAAAATTTTAAATTTTAAATTTTTTTTTATGAAATGAGAAATAAAATGGAAAGTGAATGACACACGCCGTATTCGTGATGACATGGACACATCGTTGTATTTTTATTCATTTTAATTATATATTTATCCAATTACAAATTTATAGTAAATTACACCTTAGTCCCTAATAAACCTTTGAAATTTCTATCTATATTTGGCTTTTAAATTTTAAACAATGTTTACTATTGGTTTTTTATATATATTCAAAATTTTAAATTTCAAAAGCTTGTGAGGATTGACGAGTCTTATTTACGACTTATTTGAAACTTCATGATTGTGTGGAATTTCAATTTATAACGAATTTCAAATAAATTCCATTGTTTGTATATATAGGAATGAGAATGATTTTAAAATCTAAAGTGATTTCAAATACTGTTTTTAATTTAACAAAAAATGTTTTTCTGATTAAAATGTTATGATTTTGTAAGATTTCATAGAATTTAAAAGTAAATCATTTAATTAACATTATCATGTTCTAATTTTTAGTTAACACATCATATTTAAAAGCCTATATTATTTGTAAATTCTTAACTTTATTTTTCTTTTCAATTATCATCCAAACACAAAATTGTAAAAATATTTTAAATAAAATAAATAATTTAAAATCATTTTTCATAGTTCAAATTATAGGATTTAAAATCATTTCTTAAATTTTATTGAATCCACAGAGGATTAGACTTTTTCACTGACGTGTGTGTCATTAAGTCTACTAAAAATAAAGAGAAGAGGGACACGTGTCTTGACTCGATTAAGACCAAGTTTAATAGGTTGGGCCATTGTTTCATGATTAGTGTTCATTCTCGACTCGGCCTTGGGAGATCGGCCAGGGATTTTTCATTCGGTTGGCCTGTCGACAAGATTTGGGACCACCCTATGACATTATGAATTAAGATATATATAATAAATCAATAATCAAATTAGAATAAATTGAAATATTTAAGGAGTAAAATAAATATTTTAAAGGTACAAGATCGAAAATAGAAAAAACAATATGAAAGTTTAAGCACCAAAATGAGGTTTGAACAACATCCATATTAATTAATTTTAAGTTAAAATATAAGGTTGGTCCCATATTTTTTAGTTTTGTTCTATTTTAGTAATATTCAAAATTTGTCCATTTACTTTTAACATTAGCATCTACTTTATTCTAAAAATGTATTTAACTTTTAATATTATGAATAAAATTATTACATATTTAAGTTCAAAAATTAAATTTTCACAAAGTTAAAAGCTTAAGACACTGGTTGGTAATCATTTTATTTTTGTTTTTGAAAATTAAATCTATGGACACTATTTTCACCTCTAAATTATTTACTTTTCACCAATAGTTTAAATCAAGCCAAATTTTGAGAACTAAAAAGCGTAACTTTCAAAAAGTTATTTTTGTTTATGGAATTTGACTAAGAATTCAATCATTATAATCAAGAAAGATCAAATCATGGTAAGAAATATGGATAATATATATTTAATTTTAAAAAAAATAAAAAATAAAATAATTACCAAACGGGACCTAAAATATTACAAATAAAAGTTCATAGACTAAATCATTATTTTTATGTCAAATCTTACCAAGCTGAGTTGGTATATATTTCCTAGTTGGGTTTTGGTGTATCTATCATGGTTTGTGGAGTTAGGTATGTCCATTCATGAATTCATTTATCTCATACACAAACAAGAGAAGGCAAATAAAAACTCCTCACATCATGGTTGAATCTGACTGTTGGGAGGTTGTTATTATTCTTAGTGATCCCTTAGTGGACATTACTAAGGTCTCTTTTTTTTTTTTTTTTGTGAGGAGGCGTTATCTCTCGTTGGGCAATGTCACATTTTCTCATAGACGATGTTAATATGTTTGCACACTCGCTTGTATCTAAAGTGTTGGAAGAGTAAAGTATTTCTTTTCTCTTGCATTCCATACCCCAAGTGATTTTATACGACTTCTTTTCTTTTGCATTCCATACCCCAAGTGATTTTATACGACTTCTTTTCTTTTGCATTCCATACCCCAAGTGATTTTCTTCACTCGTATAGTTGGTTGTTTTATTGTTACTTTCTTGCCCAGAAAAAACAAAACAAAACAAAACACTCCTCCCAGCATATGCTACAACTGCACTTGATAATTTACTATCGTTATTCATAGAAAGAGAAGCTCAATGTCTTTAACAATTGGCAGTTGTAAAAAAAAGTAACACTTTATTTGATCAAGAACGCTTTATTTAATAAGCCCACTTTGTAGGATCAAGTTTTATCTTGTTTGTAATATGCAGTATTTTTAGGTTAAAACATCATTTTTGCTCTCTACTTTGAAAGATATTTTATTTTAGTCTTTCTACTTATAAGTTTTTCAAACATAGAAAAGAGACAAAAATAAAAAATAGAAAGGACCTTTTTTTTTCAAAAAAAAAATAAAGCTGAAAAACATTACGATTCGTTTGTTGTATTGTCTTATAAAGTTTTCAAAATTTAAATCACGTTTTGAAAATAAACAAAAATTGTCATTAAAAAGTTGTGAAGGCCAAGTTTTATTATTATTATTTTTTATTTTTAGAATTAAGATAAGAATTCAAACATTTACTTCGGAAAAATGAAGAAATGATAAATGATTATCAAACGGATGCATAAACAATTATCAACCGCAGAATAAAACATGCAATCTAGTCTAGACTAATATTTTGATTTAGTCATTGGTGTGATATTACATTCGAATATTAGTCTAAGATATAAACAAAAATACCAAAATAGGTTCTCATTTTCCACAGAAAATTAGAGAGCAAAATAGAATAATTAAATATAAAACTATAACAAAATACGTATAAGTTAAAAATTAAAGTATGAATAATAAACCTAGGTCAATAAATACTTTTCTGGATCCAAATCCATACTTATAACAAGTACCCCAAGGCCAAAATACCCTCTTTCTGGCAGTTTTGAGGCTCCCTTGAGAGTGCTGTCTCATGAATTTTATCTATAGTACCCATGGATGATGGCCATACATCAAATTCAACCATATGCTATTGGAAAAAACGACCAAATGCTATGAGATTTCATAAATTTTGCAAGCAATCATCCACACCAACCAATTGTCTTGTTTGTTCTGATACCGAATTCAGAGGTCTCAGGTTGAGGCTGTGGAGGAGGCCTAGGCTCCCTGGGCTCCCTGGGTTTGGCAGGATCAACAAAAATAACCCACCCATCCAAAAACTTGGCATTCATTTCTTCTCTAGCTTTCTCAGCCTCTTCAATTGTGTTGTAGGATACAAAGCCGAAGCCCTTCGATCTTCCCGTCACCCTATCGGTTATAACCTTCGCTGTACAGATGTTGAGGCAATGTCAATATGTTGCACTCCGCAACAAATGTTCATATAATTGTAAATTGGAGAGAGGGAGAGAGAGTTTTAAACCTTCTACAAGCTGACCAAAGGAAGAGAATGCTTCCTGCAGTTTCTCATCTGTTGTTAATCTTGAAAGACCTGTTCATTTTATAGGAGTGAGACTTTCCCAAGCATACATGATCCAAAACAGATCAAACAACTTAGTTTATTGACCTCGACTAATCTCACGAGACAATCCGTCTAACCCTACAACATTTGGGTATAAAGAAAACTCATAGGATATTAAATCTCAAGTAGGTGACTACCATGGATTGTAACCATGATCTCTTAGCCCTTTATCCAAGTCATGCCTCCTAATAAAGAATATTAGATTATGATAAACATCATATCTATCCATTAATATCAACTACAACAAGAACAATTTCTATGATTTTCATATTACCTTCATCTATTATCTTTCATAACATAAGCATTTAAAAATGGTCTACGTCCATGAAATAAAATAATATATATCGCTTCATAATGTGTTAAATTGTTAATAGAAAATGTAGGCATTGAGGGTGCTGTCTCATGAATTTTATCTAATGAGAAGGTTTATCAATGCTTTACTACTCCATTCGTTCTTCAGAGAGTTTGGTTTTAGTACTCTCATCATGCCTACTCCCTTCATTCTTTGGAAGGTTTGTCAACCAAACTGCAGACCTTCGAATGCAAAGGGCATATCATATCACATAAGAAATGACTTAGCAAAGCTTTCTTACGACCTTACTTGAACAAGATATGTTCTACAGGTTGTACAGCAGTGTGCTTCTGTTCTAATTGGCAAAGCATTCTAGGAACTTTCCAATGCAGGAACTGCTACAGCTATCAAGCAGGCACACAAATCTACGTATTGATAAATGACAAGTATCATTAAGATCGGAATAAATTTCTAATTTTCCTACACCAAAACAAGCCCCACCACTGAAGAGTGACGCAATTTCATATATGCAAATAGGAAAAGACGCATCCAATTGAAAAAAGAGACCAGAAATAAAGGGTATGCAACAGAACAGAAAATCTCTGATTAACTGGATTCCATTTAGTGCTCTGAAACTAATTGTTCGAGTGTAAGAGATAAAGGGTAAGCCAACAACATCAGAAATTTCTCAGTATCCAAACAGAAAATTGATTCCAATACTAGATTTCCGAATCATTCTCAATAATCCAAATAAGAAGAAAGGCGTCACA